>NW_012116389.1:2896822-2905226 GCF_000951035.1 Colobus angolensis palliatus
AAAAAAAAAAAAAAAAAAAAAAAGAACAACACCCCAGCTGAGGAAGAAATTAAATTTCCGGAATTTGGCCCAGAATAAGGGCCAGACATTTTCTTCCACAGTAGTTTATACCTGACTGATCTCAGAAGGAGGAATATATCTTGTAGCGACTCTGAAGCTAGAGGCAGGGGCTCAGGACCCTTCATTAAAATACCCCCAAGGATGAACAAAGATTTTCTTCTGAGCATTTCTAGGGGCTTTAATAAATAATAGTGAATCTTCACAGAAGCCTTCACAGAAAGGCAGGTAGGAAGGGGGCTTCTTTCTTTGGAAATAGAGATACCAAGCTGGGAAGTGATTTATCTGAGAGCATGAAATGCCAATGGCCATGAAAGGGAATGGCTTCCCAAGCACCTGATTGAATCCACAATTTTTTGATGCTGACAAACCACTTATTTGAAAAAATGCTGACTCATAGCATTTATCAAATACCTTTACAGGCTGGGTCCGGGTAAAGATGCTTGACACAATTTGTCCATACAGTATTCTTAAATGTTGATTCCATTACCATCCCCAATTCACTGATGAGGAGACTGAGGTTCAGAGAGGTTCCCTAACTCACTTAAGTTACACAACTGCCAAGTGAAGGAACTAAGATTGTAACCCAGCCATCTCCCTGCCAAAGCCACCACCTTCCCTCTGTTCTACTACTCAGTCTAGCAACCAGTTTGTAAATATGTATCAACACCTTTAAGAATGTTCCTGCTTTTTGATCCAGTAGCCCTACTTCTGGCAACTTATTCTCATGAAATCATTCTAAATGTAGAATACATGTTTTACACTTCAGCATAGCTAAGGACACAATGATGTCTGCCTCTTTTCTTCCCCAAATCTCACTGAAACAACAGGATAAATACAAAAATAAAAATTGAGTGGTAGTGGTTGTGGACAGTCAGGAGGAGTAGGGTCAATGCCTAGGAGATTAAGGAACTTCTGGGAAACGGGAAAGAACAGACTGATGATGAAGTGAAACAGAGGCTGTCATGCTGCAGAGCTGAATGCGCAATCATCACAGACTGAATCCTCCCTGCCCAGAATTCCAGAAAGAAGCAATAAGCACTAGGAGAAAGGGCAAGTTAGGGTTGGTCTGTAGGATGATTGCGCTAGTTCCTTTCTGCTCTCCGTAACGGTTCCCCTGTACATATACAGGAGGCTGGGGCTAGCTCCTATATCAGAAGCTACATTCTCTGCAACAGCAATGGCATTCTCACGTGGAGTAAGGAAATGTCCTACAGCCCCAACACTCTTCAATCCATATGTTCATCTACAAACATCAACAGACAGGCAGGAATTGCCAGACATTTCAGAAAAGCCAGAGCCTGAAAGAAGCACCAAACACAAAAATAGAACTAACTCTAAGAAAATAGAATTTATACCTAAAACGTAAGAAATCTTTAAGTAACTAAAATGAATATCCCAGAGAGAGTTAAGAGACTAGCACATCCATTTAAAAGTAAATAAAGTCTCTATGAAAAAGATACAATCAGAATCCTTGGAAATTAAAACCAAGACTGCCATTTAAAAAATAAATAAATAAATAAACCCAAGAAATGAGCTGACTAGACAAATGAAAACCAAATAAGTAAACTGGAAGATCAAGCTAAAGGATTTTTCCCAAATGTATTAAGAAAGAAAATAAAGAGATGCCATCTTGTTTAAAGTTAAGTGATATGAAGTACAGAAGCAAACATTGATACATCTTTCTTACAGGATTTCCAGAGGAGAGAACACAGAGAATGAATAGAAGGAAATAAAAAGGATATAGTAGGAGAAAATGCCTTAGTGCTAAAGAAAGATGTCAAGTAGAAAAGGACCCACTGAGAGCTGAGCAAGAATATAAGCAAGCTTCTAAAACTCATTTTTTAAAGGCAATAAATCTAATAGAAAAATGGATAAAAAGCACAGAAAATTTACATAAGAGAACAAGAATATGGTTAACAAATAGGTGAAAAGAACTCAATCTTACACATTTGAGAAATGCAAATTATACTTTTCTCCCATCAAATTGGCATAAAAGAAATGTGCCCTACAATCCAGTGTTGCCTATGATATGATAAATGGGCAATAAATGTCATTTGTTACAGCCTTCCAGTGGGCATCTTGGCAAAAGCTATAAATAAAAAATTTAAATGCAATTTAACATTAACATTTCTAGGAGTTGGGTGCAGTGATTCATGCCTGTAATCCCAGCACTTTGGGTGGATCTCTTGAGGTCAGGAGGTCAAGACCAGCCTGGCCAACATGACAAAACTCTATTTCTACAAAAATACAAAAAAATTAGCCAAGCATTGTGGTGTGTGCCCGTAATCCCAGCTGCTTGGGATGTTGAGGCAGGAGAGTTGCTTAAACTCGGGAGGCGGAGGTTGGAGTGAGCCAAGATTGCACCACTGCACTCCAGCCTGGGCAACACAGCAAGGCTCTATCTCAAAGGAAAAACAAAATAAAACATTACTAGGAATCCATTCTGCAGAAATATTCACCCATATCCATAAAGATGTGACCAAGCACAGTGGCTCATGCCTGTAATCCCAGCACTTTGGGAGGCCAAGGCAGGTGGATCACTTGAGTCCAAGAATTCAAGACCAGCCTGGGAAACATGGCAAAACCCCAATTCTACTGAAAATACAATAATTAGCCCAGTGTGGTGGTGCACACCTATAGTCCCAGCTACTTGGGAGGCTGAGGCATGAGAATTACTTGAGCCCAGGAGGCAGAGGTTACAGTGAGCCAAAATCATATCACTGCACTTCAGCCTGGATAACAGAGTGAGACTCTGCCTCAAAAAAAAAAAAAAAAAAAAAGTATGTACAAAGATGTTCATTGGACCATTGTTTTTAATAAAGATAATTGGAAATCACGTGAGTGTTCATCAACAGAAAAATAATTAAATTAATACATAATGAGGTGTATATTTGTACATGCAGACGTTATGGACTTCTACGCAATCATCAAAAATAATGAGGTAGAATGATGTTTATATTCTAATGTGAAAAGATTTTGAAGACAAAGTGAAAAAATCAGTGTTGAAGTATAGGTCTACTTTGATTTTTCTTGCCAGTGTTTCTTCAGTTCAAGGTAGTTTCCTTTTATTATTTCTTTGATTTTATTTTTCCTACTGAGGATCCTATTAGATGAATATTCAAACTTGTAGACTTCTGTCTATTAATTATCTTCTCATACCCTTTACATCTTTGCCCATTTGTGTGCCCTTTCTGGTAAAAAACTCATCCAGATTTTACAAGTTATCAGTTGCTCTTCAGCAGTTTTATCTTAACTCTTCAGGTTTTTAAAAGTTTGAATAGTCAAACTTTTGTTTCTAATCTCTCTAATTGTTTCTAGTTTCATATCAGCCTACTTTTGTATGGATGTAATGTCCTCCTCATTTTCTCTGGGGATATTAACTGCACTGCTTTTAAAGTCTTCTTCAGTTTGCTCTGTTAACGCTGTTTTCCTGAGAGTTGGGTCCGACTTGCCTGACGGGCCCCGGGCCTGTCTTTTGGGATGCTGCCTCTTAAATATTTTGCTCTCCTACCTCCCTTCACCCTCACTTTGAAACTGCCTTTATAAAAATTATATCAGTGAGAAAATTACGGCAGTGGGGAAGATTTAATCTAGCCAGCCTTTAGTTATTAAGCTGCTGAGCTAACTTTGGAAGACATTTAGTTTATAGTTTAAATGATAATAGCCATTTGTAAAGCAAATGAAAGGCCACCAGGCTAGGAGGAGGAGAGGCCCCTGAATTCTGCTAAGTCAAACTCGTCAGGGTCGCATGTGGCCCAGGAAGGCTTTGAATGCCCAACATAAATTATAAACTTTCTTAAAACATTATAAGATATTTTGCGTGACTTTTTTTTTTTCCTCATCTGCTATTGTTAGTCTTAGTGTATTTTACGTGTGGCCCAAGACAGCTCCTCTTCTTCCAGTGTGGCCCAGGAAAACCAAAAGATTGGACATCCCTGTGCTAAGGTGTAGATTGCCACCCATTATTCTGGAGGGCACAAGATATGCAACTTCCCCAATTACTCCTGCAAATGATATTACTATTGTAGATTGGCCTTTTGAGATTATCTTTTCAGGTTTTTTGCGTATCTGATACTGATGGATCCTGTGGCCCTACCCAGAAACAACTTAGCACAAGAGAACAGCTTCAACTCCTCATTATTTCATCGCCAACCCAACCAAGCAGCAGCAAGCACCCACTGCATAGCCACCCCAACCCCTTCCCCTAAACTACCTTTGAAAAACTCCTAACCTATGAATCTTGGGGCAATTGATTTGAGTAATAATTTCATCTCCCAGGTAGCAATGACCAGCCTCACATCAATTAATCCTCTTTCTTCACTGCAATGCGATGCTCTTTATTTGTGCAGCAGGTGGTTACAACTTCACCAAAGAATTTAAAATTTGATGATTCTAACAATTGTCTAGGACATGGGAAAATGGGTTCTCTGTACTGTTGTATGGGAGGGTAAATTGGTATAGTCATTTTGGAGGGCAATTTAGCAATATCTACAAAATTTAAATATGCGTCACCTTTGATTTAACCCTCCCTATTGTGGTTCTGAACTCTAGAGATATGCTCATCTGTGTACACAAAGACATTTACTACAAATTTGTTTGCAAATATGAAAATTGGAAACACTCTAAATGGTCATCAGTTAGAGAATGGTCGGTTCAATATTATGAAATTCCATGGCTCAACTGAAAACAGAGTTACTGACATGTACTGATGTAAAAAGAGCTCTAAGACACCACATTTTTAAAAAAGCTGCAGAAAAATACATACAATGTGCTACATAAAAAACACACACACAAAAAACAAAACCTGAATTTTCATAGGTACTTACATTGTGAATAAACTCATAGGAAGAAGTGGAGGTTGAAGTCCAGACTGATAATAGCTGTTATTTCTGGGCAGCCAGTCAGATATCAGGGAGATTTATTATTTTAAATGCTAATAAGAGTAGATTAATTCATAAAATTTAAGGTAAAAAATATTTTAAAGATAAGCAAATGAGAGAGGGAGCTGTATTTAGGGCCTTCAGGACATGTAGCAGCAACAGGTTTTTGCTTAGAAAGCAAGTCCCGAGAGTCTGGCTTGAGCTTAGCATTTGGTGGTTTCAGCTCCCTGCATCAATCAGATATCTGCCTGGGAACTGGTGGGGGTAGTGGCAGGTGCACGGTGGCCCTGCAGAGTGTACAGACACAGAGTACAGAGCTGGGGGTGGAGCCTGGTGTCCAAGGGGTTGAGAACTCTTTCCCCAAACCCCACTTCTACCAGGGCTCCCAGGAAGAAGAGAAACTTCTAACTAGACTTAAAGAGAGATTTTCATATATTTATCAGGACATTGAAAAAACATTTCTCAAAATTCTCATCCCTCATAATAAGTTACAGAAAAGGGAGTCCCACAGTCAGACGAGTTGAAAGATGCCATATACTATGGATACTAGAACACACATTATGGCACTAAAGGCTTGAAATCCATAGTTCAGATACCTGCCTAAGTTAGCACTTATTTATTTGATAAAGGACCCCCTCTAGTAAAAGCAATGTAACATCCTAGGAAACTACTTTAGGAAACACTGTATTGCCTCTTCCCATTTTTTCCCACATACTAATGAATGTAAATGAGACAAGGAAAAGAGGTTTGCACAGCTGCTTGAAAAGAGAAAGGAGTAGCAGGGACAAATGTTGCCTGTCTCAAATATTGATTCTTACCTCAGTCCTCCTAAAGGAGCTGTTTCCACTGTGAGTTTAGATTCAAACACCACCACTGGGGGGCCCTGATGACTTAGTGTGACAAGGAGTTCAGCATTCTCTTCCTGCCTGGAGGTTCACGGAGTGGCTTTGGTACAATGAGAACTCACAGGCTAAGGCCACTGGGGCACCTGGAGGAACACAGCCAATGCTCTGGGGGCAGTGCCAACACTCCCCAGAGGCTCTGGAAACAGCAGCTGAAGTGGGGTTCTGGCCTCGGAGCAGGAGACAAACACACAGGAGTCTGGGACAAAGACCGTTAAACTCATCTCTAGAAACGTCTCAGTGAGCTACAAGGGGCCATAGAGGTTTTCATGGCGAGAGAAGCGAGGGCAATGAAATATACGTTGTTCATTAGCATGAACTCATTGCACCCGCTGAGAGGTGGAGGGTGGGAATCTGGTTGTTTAGAAAAAGCTAGCTATAGGTCTTTCTGTATTCTAGAGCCTTTCTGCCTGATGTCATAGTCACTAGCCACATGTGGTTACAGGGCACTGGAAAAGCGGTTAGTGCAAAAGGGGATGTGCTGTTAAGTGCAAAATACACACCAAATTTTAAATATCTCATACCTGCCAGAATGAAAATATCTCACTATAGTTTTCTATTGTGTAAACATAGAAAAGATAACATTTTGGACATACTGGGTTAAGTAGAATATATGAAAATTAATCTCACTTGTTCCTTTTAATGTTTTAAATATAGCTGGTGGCATATTTATCATTACTTCTATGGTCCGTGTTATGTTTCCAGTGGATAATGTGGTTGGGGGTTCGCAGGAATCAGCTAGAGAGAAAACAGTCCTTTGGTTTGAAAGAGCAAGTTATTCGCTGGGTGTGGTGGTGTGCACCTCTAATCTCAGCTACTCAGGAGGCTGAGGCAGGAAGAATGCTTGAGGCCAGGAGTTTGAGACCAGCCTGGGCAACATAATGAGACCCCATCTCTAAAATATAAACACATGACATTTTTAAAAAGAAGAAAGAGAGCAAGTTATTGGACTCAGAGTTGTGGGAGACTGTGAGGCAAATGGGAGCTCAGTTGCTTTGTATAAGACAGTAGAAGGAAGAGGCAGCAGCCGAGCTGCAGGAAGACAGGCAGGTGTGGCGTGGGGCTGGGTCTCCACAGAGAAAGGAGATGGAGGAAGGATGGGAGGGGAGGGCCAAGCAATGGCAGTAGCAAGAGCCCAGGGAAACAGATGGCCAAGAAAGGACTCCCTAGGGCCGGGCTGACAGTGAATTTTGCCAGCAGTGAGGACTGTTGATAGATGTTAACTATGTTCCTTCTCTGTGCCTTAATACCCTCTGCTGTCCCATGCCCCAGGGGCAGAGTGTTTCACATGTGCTGTGGGTTAGAGGTACCGCATGGGGTGGGGGGAGAGCTCTGTCCACGCTCAGGCAAAGCCTGTGAGCCTGTGGTGTGCAAAGGAATAGCCCAAGAGCCAGAGGCAAGGAAGGGCAGGGAGGGGGTCAGGCACTGCAAGGAGACTGTGACACCTTGACATTTCTTGGAAGTACCCAGAAGAGCACTGGCCTGCTGGCAGGGATATACAAGGAGGCTGGAGATCTATGTTAGGCTTTTGAAGGAAAGGATTACTCCAGCAGGCTGGTGGACACTGGGACCTAGGCCATGTGATGGCCGGACGGTATAATATCCTCTGCAGTGGTGGGCAGCAGCTGTCCTGGGAAAAGTGTGCTGGCAATGCTGGGTAGAAGGTGAGGAAGTGGAACAGGAGCAATGTTAAAATCTAACTCATGAATAATATGGAAATATCTCCAGGATACACTGTCAGGTGACCAAAGGACAGCGTCCCTGGAGGGTGTGCTATGCATTCTCCACGGGACCCCTGAGCTGTCCACACCTGCCTCCAGAATGCTCTGCGTCCGGAGGCTGACCTGTAAAGACTGTACCCACAGGCCTCCTTGCCCTATGACTTCTGGTAAGGATTGGCCAATGGGGGCCCTGCAGAAGACCCAGAGTGTGGGAAGGGAGCAAAGGTGGGGTATTTTTTCCTTGGCACCCTCTCTCTCTCTGTCTCTGACTCCCCTGCATTTGCCAGCCCTGTTCCTCATTGCCTCCTGCATACCTAGTCCACACACCCTTGTAAACAGTTAAACCTTCCTCAGTTACTCGGCTGGAGCCTGCCATTTGCTTACTATTCAGACTCTGACAGATACACAGGGAATACCATATGCTAACTTTTGTGTGCTTAAGGGAGGTGGCAGAATGAAAATACATACCTGAATCTGCATAAAGAAATACTAGAATAATGCATAAGAAGCTAATAAAAGTAGCTTCCCATAGGGATATGGCAGGGGGACTGGGTGAACCAGGGCAGAGGTGTGCAAGGTTTCCCATCGTATCTAATTTATATTATTTTGTTTTTGAAGCATATGAGTGACTACTTATCAAATGAACTTAAACTGGAAATAATTTATTCTACCTCTAAGTCTGATGATTTGGAGGTAAGCAGTTTGATGCTGTCCAGACCTTTTACCACGAAAGCTCCCAATTTTCCTTCCTTCTTTCTTTCTTTCTTTCTTTCTTTCTTTCTTTCTTTCTTTCTTTCTTTCTTTCTTTCTTTCTTTCTTTCTTTCTTTCTTTCTTTCTTTC
>NW_012116389.1:2905401-2958710 GCF_000951035.1 Colobus angolensis palliatus
TCTCTCTCTCTCTCTCTCTCTTTCTTTCTTCCTTTTTGAGACAGAGTCTCACACTGTCACTCAGGCTGGAGTGCAGTGGTACGATCTTGGCCCACTGCAACCTCTGCCCTCTGAGTTCAAGTGATTCTCCTGTCTCAGCCTCCCAAGTAGTTGGGATTACAGGCGCCTGCCACTGCACCTGGCTAATTTTTTGTATTTTTAGTAGAGACAGGGTTTCACCGTCTTGGCCAGGCTAGTCTTGAACTCCTAACCTCGTGATTCACCCACCTCGGCCTCCCAAAGTGCTAGGATTACAGCTGTGAGCCACCACGCCCACCAGAAGCTCCCAATTTTCATTTGAAAAATCCACAGCACTGAGGGAAGCAGCTCCTCCAAGTTCGCTGCCTGAGGCAGAGCCACAGCCAATCTCCTCCCCTGCTCCTACCCTCCTAGAGCTCTGGCCTCAGCTACGGCATCCTAGAGATAGTGCTGCAGGGTTTGTCAACTGACCAGGAGAGAGAGCAACATTAAATTACATATGAAGATTGACTGTGGGAAACAAGTGGAGCCAATGCTGAGAAGCAGCATCTCAGTGAGACAGATGATGGCATCGCTTACGGTCACCTTCACCTTGAGAGGGGCTCTTCAGTCTGTGAAGTGCACCACTGGAAGCTTCCAAAAGGCCCAGCAAGACCCATTTCTGTGGCTGACTTGCCATGTGAAACACCCCAGGCATGTGGCCTGCACCTGGAGATGCCACCCCCACCCTGCCACCACCATCACCCCATACACCTTTTGCAAGTGTGCCCCCTGGGGCCTGGCAACAGAGACGCACACAGACAATGAGCACAGAACCATACCTGGAGAGGCGCCTCCTGTAACATGAATATTCAACCTCACACACAGAGAAACTTTGACCTTTGCTATTTATCACTGGCTTTGTGGAATAATCAGAGGAGCCAACGTGAGAACAAGGCTGGCATTCACAAAGCTTAGCTCTCATTTCCTCATTAATCCTCCGAGTCACCATTACGAGGCAGGGAGAGGTCAAACAGGATTACTGCCTTTCAGTCAGAACAGTAGGGTAATGGCCTGCCCCGTGTTGTGCATGAGTCACGAGCAGAGTGGGGTCTAACCGTGATCTTTGGACCCTGGCTCCTGATTGCAATGGGAAGGTAGAGGTCATGGATGTACAGACTGACAGAACAGTTATCTGAGCAGTGTGACTTCAAGTTCAAGGCAAAGATCTTCCTCTATGGGCCTGTCTACTGTTGCCCAAGTGGATACCATTGGTCCTCGTTTGGCCTTAAGCATAGGTTACAGCCAGTATTTCCTAAATGGCCAGAAGAGCTCATGGCCAATGTTTTCCAAATATATTGGACCAGGGGCTTAATTTTGGCACTCCTGGTCCAAGACATTTGGGAAATACAGGCCTAGCGGACAGCTGGAGCTGCCTGAAGCATCGCCCCTGGGCCTTGGTAAAAACATCACCTCAGGCCGGGCGTGGTGGCTCAAGCCTGTAATCCCAGCACTTTGGGAGGCTGAGACGGGCGGATCACGAGGTCAGGAGATCGAGACCATCCTGGCTAATACGGGGAAACCCTGTCTCTACTAAAAAATACAAAAAACTAGCTGGGCGAGGTGGCGGGCGCCTGTAGTCCCAGCTACTCGGGAGGCTGAGGCAGGAGAATGGCGTAAACCCGGGAGGCGGAGCTTGCAGTGAGCTGAGATCCGGCCACCGCACTTCAGCCTGGGCGACAGAGCGAGACTCCGTCTCAAAACAAACAAACAAAAAATCACCTCAATCTGTTCAAATACTCCCCAGGTTCAGTTCATCAGTGTGTCTGAGTCCTGGGCAGACACCTAGGAAAAGTCCATTTTACTTCGGTAGAAGGGAGTTGCAGAAGGCTCTGTGGAGAGATGGGGCCCACCCATCTCAGAGGCAGAACTGAGAGCAGGACTAATCCCTGTCTGGGGCAGAGGCCGTGGAGGGAGACAAATGGCATGCAGGTCTTCCAAAAGCCAGCCAGGGGCCCCCTAGGCCGCACCCTGCCTCCAACTCACACTTAGCTTTGGGTGAAAGGCTTCCCCCCATCTCTTCCAATTATTGCTCTTTAAGCTTGTGCTAGGCTTTGGGACAAATCATTTTCATGTATTCTCACAATTTCCAGATGAAAGTCTGACACTCAGAGAGGTGAATTCTCATGCTTGCAGAGCTGGGAAATGGTTGAGGTGGAATTTGAACTCCTGTCTGCCTGGAGCCTAAATGTTCCTACTTCCCAGAACATTCCTACACATTTACTCACAGACCTAAACTAGTGGGGAGGGAGAGGAAGAGGAATGAAGGGCACCAGCTCAGAGGCGGAGAGGAAATGGTAAGGTGGAGACACAGGAAATCCTGACTGTGTATGTATACGCTGTCAGCACGTAAACTGAGCTATTTTAAGGTCAAAACCAGGGTGCAGCCCAACAGAATTGCGAAAGCAAAATGTGTTTGCTTCTGCAGTTAGCTTTTTAAATACATTTTTCTTTATTAGTTGGAGCACTGGTGAACATCTGGATCATCCTAAATTAGGCCTTTGACATTTGAAAAAATAATCTCAGGTAACAGAGTAAATTAGACCTTTGACAGTTGAAAAAATCTCAGGTAATGAAGTAAACGGTTCAGGCTCTGTGGCCAGAAGTCTCCTGGTCTCTGACATCCAGGCTGTTTCTGCTCACCTGGTCCCTCTTTTTAATAAACTTGCGCTCCAGAGAAACGGGGACAGTCTTGATAAACTGTGGCCAAGCAAATGGAGCGAAAGACAGGTCGAGCAGAAGTAGGTGGCCACAAATTCAGCCGCCCCTGCAGACAAAGTCCTTAGGTAGTTGGGCTGATGTGACTGTTCTGCTTACCCCATGGGCAGCCTCTGCATGGGGTTCATGGGAGTTCTGGAGCCCTGTGTCCACTTTAGGGTATAGGACCCTCACCCCTCCACCAAAGCTTCCCATGCAAGTCAAACTCAAATGCCCACCAATTACGGCCACTGTCACTCCCAGCTCTGGTATGCTAGGTGATCTTGAGTAAGTTACTTAAGTTCTCCATCCTTCTGTTTTCTTAACTGTAAGATGAGCATGATAATAGCATAAGTGACCTTATGGGGTTGTGATGGGATACAATGAGACAATACAGGCAAGGCGCTTCTACAAGTAAGGCACCAAGTCTCAGAGGGGATCAGTAACTTTGCCTGAGGTCACAGGGTTTGGAGACAAGTGTCAGGGTTTGTACTCACATAACCCTGACTTCAAAATATATTATCTGAGTCATTCCACACCTCCTCCCTAAACCACACTTGGCCTGAATTATGTGTAACACCTGCTCAGATGGTTTGGTGATTAAACCACAGCCTTGGAGGCAGGAGCTGGGAAGCTGGACTATGCTCATTCATGACTCCCCGGGGTGGGTCTTTTCCATCATTTACAGTTCTAGTTGGTGGCCCAGTGTGGAGGACCAGAGATGTCACGTTAAAGGAACCAAAAAGTGAGAACAAAACTAGAAGAGGAGATGGGATCTTCAGGGCCTGGCAGGAAAGGACACATTCCAGCAGAGACATTCCTGTGTTTTTGGCCTGGCCTTTCACCTGTCTCCCAGGAAAGCTGGCCCCAGGCACAGTGACACGTGTGAGGAGACTCCTAGGAAAGTCACTCCCTGTGACCGAGCCACCTCCCTGGGCTAGTCCTTGCACCTGTCATCTCATGCACTCTCTACAGGAACTAATGATGATGATTATGCATTTTATAGGGAGGTCACTGAAGCCAATTAAAGTGAAACAAGTTGCTCCAAGCCACAAGGCGGAGGAAGATTCAACCCCGAGTCTGGGGTTCAAAGTCTCTGCATTTTCTATGACAGATCCCTTCGTGATAGCAATGACGCTGCTCGTATAATAGATAATAAGTGATGAGGCACTTGCCAAGGCTGGGCTTCCCCCAGGGACAAACCCAGGGACAATAACCTATGGGTTATTGTCATTTTATTTTCATTTATTTATTTTTAAATTTTAATTTAATTTAATTTATTTATTTCTTTTCTGTTTTTTGAGGTGGTGTTTTGCCCTGTCACGCAGGCTGGAGTGCAGTGTCACAACCTCTGTTCACTGCAACCTCGACCTCCCAGGTTCAAGCAATTCTCCTGTCTCAGCCTCCCAAGTGGCTGGGACTACAGGCACACACCACCATGCCCAGCTAAATTTTGTATTTTTAGTAGAGATGGGGTTTCACCATATTGGTTAGGCTGGCCTCGAACTCCTGACCTCAGGTGATCCACCTGCCTCTGCCTCCCAAACTGCTGGGATTATAAGCTTGAGCCACTGTGCCTGGACATATTGTCTTTTTGTAGACTCTTGTCTCTGAGAGGGACAAGAGGAAACCGAGGGGGCTGGGCTTCTAGGAGGAAAGAGGATATGAAAGCACAGGAGAGAGAGAGACACAGATAAGTTGAGGAAGAAGAGAAAGGCAAGGAGAAAGAAGAAAATTGGGGAAAAAGAGAGAATATATAGACCGTGGGAATAAGTGAGAGACAGCTGGAGCCTAACACAGCCTGCCTGCAAAGCGACAATATGGGCCTCTGTACCTGACACCCGCCCTGTTCCTGCACCCAATGCTCCAGGAGCTTAGTGGTCATCCGCGGAGAGAAGGTAATCTCCCATCCTGGGAAGTCGCTGGGCTGGCTCCAGGGGCTCCCTGGAACATTAACAGCCACAGACACACACACTTGACCTAGGATTCCCAGTATATTACTTTAGTCACTGGCAACTGGAGTGCAAAACCTGCTTGCAATCCCTGAAATTGTGCGAGAGAAGGAAATGTGGCAGCTCGTGAGATGAACATTAGGAAAAATATGGAAGAATTTCTCAGAGTCCAAGGTTACCTTTTCGTGTTTTTGTTTTGTTTTGTTTTTTGTTTGTTTGTTTGTTTGTTTTGTTTTGTTTGAGATGGAGTCTCGCTCTGTCACCCAGGCTGGAGTGCAGTGGTGCGATCCCGGCTCACTGCAAGCTCTGCCTCCTGGGTTCAAGCAATTCTACTGCCTCAGCCGCTGGAGTAGCTGGGATTACAGGCGTGTGCCATCGCGCCTGGCTAATTTTTCTATTTTTAGTAGAGACAGGGTTTCACATATTGGCCAGGCTGGTCTCAAACTCCTGACCTCAGGTGATCTACCCTCCTCACCCTCCCAAAGTGCTGGGATTATAGACATGAGCCACCCCTCCTGATCATCATTTCCTTTTAAAGATACTGGCCAGGGAGGTCCTTTGACATCATCATCTTCATTATGGAGACTAAGGAGCCAGAAGGTGAAGGAACCAGAAGGTCACTGGGCTGGGCCTCTGGTCTCATTGAGGGTTTGAGAATGAGGGGAGAAGAGTAGCCACAGGCATGTCCTTTATGTTCTTGCCAGTCATGTCTAGACCCTGGTTTTCCTTACTTGCCAAATGGGAATAATAATGCCTTGCTTCCCTTTTTTACAGGGGGTTATGAAAAAAATAAGTCAACGCATGTGGAACACTCTGAATTCATTAAAAAAGGCATTATCATTGTCAATATGCTGACAAGTTAAACATATCCATCTTAAGGCCAAGTCAGATTCCGAAAGCAGAGCTTTCTTTATTTGCAGTTTCAAAGAGCAGAAATAGCAAGACCTTTCTCCCTCTATCCTAAAATATTTCCAGAATGTTCTAACGAGCATGAGCCAATGATGAGCATCAGTTGTTTTTGTCTGCTCAACAGATGTTCTCCTTGTTTTCTATAACAGCAGTTCATTTTACTTTAGAATATGCTTTCAACATAGACAGAAATGTTAGCCCAGTCCCACCCCAATCCGTAAGGCCAAGCAGATCCTCTCTTCCCAGGAATTTCAATCTTGGTGGAACCACAAAAGGATAAAAGTCAATTGACCCTGATACATGCCTTTCTCTGGGGTTACTTGTGTGTCCTTTCTTGCATTTCTCTTTTGCTTGAGTCAGCTGAGATCTGGTTAATTTCTGTTGCTTGCAGTCAGAAATTCCCACCTGAGGGGCCTATTTTGTCCTTCCCCCAAGGACTCAGAGATGGGGATGCTCAGGAGAGAAAAACGAACCGTGGAAAAATTTCCCAGATGATGGGGAGATTTAGGGTCAGGGAGATGGAGCAGCCCAATACAGAAGTAGATCAGATTAGATCAGAACCCAGGAGAGAACCTGTAAACACTGGCTGATGTGGTGGGTACATAATACACTCAAACAGACTATAGGGATTGGGGTCTTCCTCCTAGCCCCACCTTGAGCCCTCTTCTCTGTGACACCAAGCTAGGCCCTATCATGCCTAGCTTTGATAGGGCTCCTGTATTTCCCTCTGGCTCACACTTCTGTATTTGATCTTGATTAGGGCAATGAAAGGCTCTGGGATTGGCTTGTCCAACTCCCTCATTGTCTTCAGATAGAGAAAGTGAAGACCAAAGACGATAGGAGTCTTTTGGTCCTTTTTAAGCTTGCTTTTTGTTTCTATTTGAGCTTATCCCACAAACAGCTTAAGAACCCTGAAGAGCTCCTTCTAGGGAGGGTCAGGCACTGGCAGGACCTCACCACCACCACTTGGACCCAGATGGAGACCAGGAGTGGTCTCTACAGTGGCCTAGCTTAAGAGTGAAGTCCCAGAGGGGCCTGTAGGATTGGCAAGGTCAGTGGTCATTCCTCCTAGCTGTACTTTTGGCAGATCAGCTTTTTGCTGGACATGGGTTAGGACTTCTCAAAGTGCTTCTCAAGATGAGGCTCAGAGAGGCAACATAAATCATGAAAGGGCCAGCCGTGGGCTCTTCACACTATCCCTACCATCTTGCTAAAAGTTGAAGGGCAGCACAGCCATACCTCATACCTGGTAGCTTATTTTTGGCTGATGAAAGGCCCCACATACTCAGGCTCCTGAGCAGAGATGTGGGACTTAGGGAGGAAGAACTGTTCACTGGCAATGATGAGCGACAAGTGGTTCCTTTATGGCCCGGAAAGGTCTTTTGGACACTCACGCAGAGCACCAAGGAGATGGAACTCAGCCACCCAACTTGCCCAATTCTGGACTTCTCCCATCTGCCCCAGCCAGGACCAGGGATGGAACAGGGAAGTGGGGAGGAAAGGCCTTCAACCCAGAATGCTCTAGGAGGGGACACTGCAACTCAGGCATGATGCATCCTCTCTGTGAAATAGGGAAAGTCAGAGAACCAGAGTCAAGCACCGTCAAAAGTTTATGATCCCAGTTTCCCAGGGAGACACAGCCCTGCTCAATTTTGGGACCCTGCAGGTTCTGCTGCTCCCAGTGAACCAGTCCTCTCTCTCCTGGGGGCCTGGGCCACATCCTAGAGGGAGCCGATGTGATTGGCTCAGCTCCAATGACCTTCACATCTCATGGGTCAAGTACCAACAATGGACGAACTTCCTTGGGTCACCCTTCACCCAGCCAGTATCATCACTGAGGAAGGTCAGGACAGGCTGGCAGGTGTCACAACTGACAAGTCTGGTCACACCCCAAGAGCTGGCCAAGACTCACGTTTGGCACTCACAGACATAGTCCAAGCAAACTGGGGAGCAGGTGACCTCACTCATGTGGCACAGGGCTTGGTGACCCCTGCCAGGCCCCCCAGTAGTTCCCCATTCGATTACCTTTGGCCATGTTAAGAGGACATTGTTAGTCCTGATATTTTTCTTGCTTGTCCTTTGTCAGGGGTGATAAAAATGCCCTAAGAAACTTCACATTAACAGAGTTGTATTCTAAGGTTTAAACAAACAAAAAGGATAAACAGGTTTGTGGGCTGCAGAGCTTCAGATTTATAATAGCAATGCCATTTATTTGCCATAGGAATGTCAGTGATAAAGATCTTTTAAATGGCTGTGTGTTGTTTGTTATTCTAGGTAAAACTACTCAGCTGGATGATGAAAATGGCGAAAACACACTGAAACATGACCAAGCAGACCTTGAAGTGTACAATACATCAGGACATTTTGGGATCATCTAATAAATGGCAGTGCAGTTCCCAACCCCAAACAGAAGAGCATGTGAAGCCTCAGCAACCTGATCAGGCCACGTAGGAGCTGACTGTGGTGGCACCATGCATGTAACTGGCCTCAACCAAGTGATCACCCCGTATCCCGTCCTCATTCAGGAAATGTCTCCATCTGCGTTCAGTGCTAAGTTGAGTTCAGTTTCCTTGCCCATTGTCACTTTCACCAAGCAGGAGGAGGCACTGCTCCACCACCCTCCTGCCCCAAGATCCAGACATAGACGCTGCTCTACTCTCTCTAACTGCATGAGATAGGGCAGGTTATGGGACCTCTCTGTGCTTCAGTTTCCTCCTAGGTCAAATGGAGGTGAAGCACCACCTTATAAGGGTGTTGTGAACTTTAGCATCAGGCATGGAGTAAGTGTTCTTAATAATTTGCTACTTTATTAATAGTATAATCATCATGGCATTTTCTTAGCTCCTCCAGAGATGAACTCTTCACCCTCATTGCTATCTGCATGTCTGAGATGGCCTAGGACATATTGATTGATTCATTCATTCACTGAGTTTATCAAATATTTACCAAGTGCTAACTATGTGCTATGCCCTGGGGTCATAATGATGTTATATCTGAGAGATGTTCAATGGTCTTTGTATCCATTTCTTTGGCATTCTAGTGTGGCTTCCTGATTGTCTACTCTTAGTGGTACTGATGCAGACTGACAGCTATCACCAGCTGGGCACCTACCGTAAACCAAGTAATTTATATACGCAGTATCCAATTAGTTCCTTACACCACCCTAAGTGCTATGTATTGCTGCCTTCACTTTCAGCCAAGAAAACTGATGCACAGAGAGGTTAAGTAACTCGTTCACATTCCTACAGTGAGGTAGTGTCAGCACCAGGATTTGAACAGACATCTGTTTGAGTCCTAACCTCTCCACCATGCTCTGGGAGGCCAAGGGAAGGTGGGAACCCCCTCCCTGTTCTGGAGGGCCATCTTCCCTGGGCATAGCAAGACACTCCCTTAGTTTTATCCCTGAGAAGCTGAAAACCCTTCAGCAGCTTCTATTCCTGCTACCACAAAAATCATTCTGTGACCAAGGGTGTCAGCAGCCATGTCTTTTCATGGGGCTGTGTGCATTCACATTTTCTTTGGAGGTGCTTCAAGGAAAATATTAACCCATGAACTAAACAACTGCTCAGAGACACAACCCAAGCATTCTAGGAATGTTGGAGAGTAAAAATGGCTCGTGAGGGTCCAGGCTTCACGCACAGACCTGGGGACAAAGCAAATACCATCCCCATCCTTGAGCTCACAGATAGCTGTTCTGGTAGCAGGTCATCTGGGGGGATCTTATGGCAAAGGAAGTCAGAAGGGTGTTCTTTTTCTTCTTTTCTTATTTTTTCCTCCTAGCATTATTAAGGTATAATTGACAAATGCAAATTATATATATTATAGTATACAGTTGATGTCTTGATATATGTACACATTTGTGAAATGATTAAATCATTCTGATTAACTTAACCATCACCTCACATATTTATCATTTTTTATGGTAAGAATATTTAAGATCTAATCTCTTAGCTATTTTAAGTACCCAATACATTGTTAGCTATAACCACCATGCTGTGCAATAGATCTCCAGAACTTGTTCATCCTGTCTAATTGAAGCTTCGTACCCGTTACCCAACCTCTCCCCACTTCCTCTCAGTCCCTGACAAACACCGTTCTGCTCTACTTTTATAAGTTCAACTGTTTTAGATTCCACATGTAAGTGAGATCATGCAGTATATGTCTTTCTGGTTGGTTTATTTCACTCAGCAAAATGTCCTCCAGATTCATCCATGTTGGTGCAAATGAGATGATTTCCTTCTTTTTTAAGGCTGTCTTGGATGTTGTAAATAATGCTGTAATGAACACGGGAGTACAGATATCTTTTCAACATCCTGATTTTATTTCTTTTGGATACATACCCAGAAGTGAGTTTGCTGCATCATATGGTAGTTCAACTTTTTATTTTTTAAAATACCGTTTTCCATTACAGCAATTTACATTCCCACTGAGAGTGTACAAGAATCCCCTTTTCTCTACATCCTTACCAACACTTTTATTTTATCTTTTTGAGAATAGCCATCCTAACAGGTGTGAGGTGATGCCTCATTGTGGTTTTAATTTGCATTTCTCTGATGATTAATAATGTTAAGCATTTTTTCCATATACTTGTTGGCCATTCATATGTATTTTAAGAAATGTCTATTCAGGTCCTTTGCCCCTTTTTCAATTGGGCTATTACCTTTTTTGCTATTGAGCTGTTTGAATTCTTTATATATTTTGGATATTAATCCCTTATCAGATACATGGTTTGCAAATGTTTTCTCCCATTTCCTAGAAAGAAAGAAAGAGAGAGAGAGGGAGAGAAAGAAAGAAAGAAAGAAAGAAAGAAAGAAAGAAAGAAAGAAAGATTACTGATTTTGAAATGTTAATTTTGTATCCTGCAACTTTACTGAATTTATCAGTTCTAATAGTTTTTTGTGACATCTTCAGGGTTTTTTAATAGATGGTATCATCTGCAAACACAGACAATTTTGCTTCTTCCTTTCCAATTTGAATGCCTTTTGTTTCCTTTTCTTTCCTAATTGCTCTGGCTAGAACTTCCAGTACTTTACCGAATAGAAGTGGTGAGAGTGGACATCCTTATCTTGTTTCCAATCTTAGAGGAAAAACTTTCAACTTTTTACCATTGAGTATAATATTAGCTGTGGACTTGTCACATAGGGCATTTACTATGTTGAGGTACATATTTTCTATGTATAATTTGTTGAGAGTTTTAATCATGAAAAGATGTTAAATTTTGCCAAAAGCTTTTGCTGTGTTTATTGAGATGCAGAAAATCATATTATTTTAATTCTTCATTCTGTTAATGAGGTGAGTCATTTATTAATTAGTGTATGTTAACCCATCCTTACATTCCAGGGATAAATACCACTTGATTACAGTGTATGATCCTTTAACATGCTGTTGAATTTCATTTGCTAGTATTTTGTTGAGGATTTTTGTTTCCATGTTCAGCAGAGATATTGGCCTGTAATTTTCTTTTCCTGTAGTATCCTTGTCTGGCTTAGTATTAGAGTACCAAACCAAATCAGCTCAGGCACAGAGAAAAAGCATGGAATTCTGGCCTAGGAACCACCATACTTGCCTCTATCTAGCTGGCAAAGGCCTCTACTCACTCTTGAAAATGCACTTGGCTTTGTCAAATTCAGAAGGCCCATATATAACCATCTCTTCCCATTAGTTCTCTTCAGACCATTAGCTCACACACAATGAGATGAAGTTCTAGGGTACCCAGCATAGTCCCAAGGCTTGTGGGGGAGACAGAAGTCCACTGTGGGAGCTCATAGCCTGCAAGGTAAACTAACTTATTTGTCTATTCTCTTTGTCCTTTGCACATTGGACTATGTCAATGACATCCGTTACATAATTGTCAAAATGTAACCAGTGTTGAAAACCTGCCTGTCTTTTAAACCAGCAAATCCAATTTCAGGAATTTAGCTTAAGGAAATTATAAAAAAAATATGAGCCAACTTAGCTAAAAGAAGGTTCAAGTATTTTTTTTTTTTTTTTTTTGAGGCGGAGTCTCGCTCTGTCGCCCGGACTAGAGTGCAGTGGCCAGATTTCAGCTCACTGCAAGCTCCCCTTCCTGGGTTCACACCATTCTCCTGCCTCAGCCTCCCGAGTAGCTGGGACTACAGGCGCCCGCCACCTCGCCCGGCTAGTTTTTGTATTTTTAGTAGAGATGGGGTTTCACCGTGATAGTCAGGATGGTCTCGATCTCCTGACCTCGTGATCCGCCCGTCTCGGCCTCCCAAAGTGCTGGGATTACAGGCTTGAGCCACCGTCAAGTATTTTTTTTTAGAGTAGAAAAGGATTGGAAACAAACCAGATAACCAACAATAAGAGACAGGTTATTAAAAGATGGGTATACCACACAATGGAAAGACATTTGTCCATTAAGGCAATTTTAAAAGTATATGTATTAGAAGAGAGTCTTGATGTTTTAGGTGAAAGCAGCAGTTAAAAGATATCATATTATGTAATCCACCTGTGTGTCTGTGTGTACCCACAGGTATGTGCACATCTCTTTGCCTATTGATATCTACACACGACATAATGGCTTGTTTTTCATTGTCTTTGTAAGAGCTGTGCCAGGGTCCCCTTGTTCACCACTGGAAGAGTGAATCACCACTTCCAAGGATGCTAGAGGTGTCTTTTGTCTTTTAGAAGTTGTGTTAATGGAGGTTTGAAAGTGAGAATAGCTTATCCCCACAAGATATTTTCATCCAAGTGGAGACAGCACCCCTGATATGGCACTTCTGGACTCTCTCCATCCTCTTCAGTCCCCCTGCCCTGGAGGGAGAGGTTATTCTGATTTTGAGTTTGGGAGAAGAAGCTGGACAGCACAGCCCAGACCTTCTTGGGTCTACTCACCCATGTTGGATGTCTCATAGGGACAGAACTCTTGGTCCAACTCTGCCATGTTTGGGTGGGTGAAATGCGTAATTCTGGGGTCCAGCACTTGGAAGGACATGTAGCCAATGACGAGTCTTTCCCCAGCATCTGCTTTATCTGTATAAGTGACATTCTGGCTTTCATCTGCCATATTACTCTTTTGTTTTATTTCTTAACTGGTTCAGAATTCAAGTGAGAAAGTGAGAAAGGGGATGTCATTCACTGGGCCCCCTTCAAACATCTTAACATTCAGCGTCCTCTCTTGGAGGCAACACTATACTGCAAGAAAGGAAGTGAAATCAACTCATTTTGTTTCAAGGCTTGAAAGCTAAGCTGACTGATCACTGGGGGCTTATCCATGGTGAGGTGAAGGAAACTGAGAACTGGACATCCGAAGGATTCTGACTGTGCACTGCAAGAGCAGGTGGAGTTGTGTGGGGTTGGCCAAGCACGGGACTCTGAATAGTGACCTTGAGATCCTAGCTTTGGGTGCCCTTGACCATCATGCACTGGAGGAATTTGGGCAACTTGAGCAGGCTGTACAAGGAGTGAGATCATCAAGGGTTACTCCTCAGCCATATCTATCTGACCACAAAAGTTCATCTTTCATCTGTGATGTGGGGTGGTCACTAAAGGCAAGAGAAGCTTGCTGTAGTCAAATATTAAGTGTCAGAGCTCTCCCCACTTAAGAATGGAAGTTGTACCATTTTTGTACAAACTCAGGGTCAGTTTCTGGGCCATTCAGGGATCTGGGGTTGCCCCAAGAAGGAGATGTCATTCTTCCTTTTAATCCAGGACCCACTCCTTGAAACTTTTCTCTGTCTGCATGCACTTCCTTAATAATCTTGTGGCTTTAAATACCAATATTTTGGTTTTGAAACTCAGATTTGTATCTCTAGCCTCAGCCTCTTCCCAAACCCCAGACTGCCTCTTGACATCCAATTTGGCTATGTATTATCTCAAACTTAAAATTTTAAAACCAACTTCTAATCTGTCTGCTCAAGCCCCACCCTCCCAGTCTTTCCCATCTCAGAAAATGGCAGCTCCATTCCCTGGATGCCTCGGGGTAATCTTGGAGTCACCTCTGACCTTTCTTCCCTGTCTCACATTTCTACTAGGAAATCCCATCTGTTCCACTTTCAAATATATCAAGACTCCATCTCATCTCGCACCTGTAATGTCCTCCTGGTCCAAGTAATCATTGTCCCTCACCTGGATTATTGCAATAGCCTCATAACGGGTCCTCCTGTTCCTGCCTTGTCCTGCCTGTAGTTTGTTCTTAGGGTTAAGTCATGTTACTGCTCTGCTATAATACTCCAATGGTTCCCCATCATGATCAGAGAAAAGTCAAATCCTTCTACCACCCCTCAAGGCCCTACACAGTCAGACTTTGTTACCTCCCTATCTCATCTCCAATTCCCTCCTACCACTGACAGGCTCTCTTCCAGCCACCCTGATCTCCCTGTGCTTCCAAGGACACGCCAGGGCATTTGAATGTTCTGTCCCTTCTGCTGGAACCATCTTCTCTCCATCTCCAGATGGTTCAATGCTTTCTCTCCTTCAGGCCATTGCTTTCAGGCTTTTGCTGACCACTCATCTTAAACTGAAGCGTGCTCGACACTCCCAAAGCCCTTCCTCCGCTGTGATATTTTTACTGGGCTTATCCCCAGCTGTTTCGCTATATTTCTTACTCGTTTATCGTCTGTCTCCCTCAACTAAGATAAAATGTCAGCTGGGCAAGGACAGGACTTTTTATTCACTCTCCCTGCTATATTCTCTGCAGCTGGAAGAGTGCCTGATGCAAAATAAGTGCTCAATAAATATCTGTTGAGTGAGTGAATGAATCTAAAAAGTGGATGACTGAGATAGTTTCAATTTGACTTGGAAAAATAAAAAAGCATGACTACTATGCACAAAAATATCCTAGAGGAGCTCACACCAAATACACAGAAAAAATATGGCTGTATTAACATTAAAATGTCACAGTGGTTTTCACTGGGTGAGGAGCTACAGTGGATTCTCTCTTTGTTTCTATCCATCTATTGCTTCTAATTAATATACAATAAATATATTGTTTGTGTAATGAAGCAAAAGTAGAGGAATATATTTTTTAAAACTGCGGCTTGCTATAAACCAGGGGCCCCCAATCCCCAGGCCAGGGACTGAGAGCAGTCCATGGCCTGTTAGGAACCAGGCCACACAGCAGGAGGTGAGTGGTGGGCCCGCGAGCATTACTGCCTGAGCTCTGCCTCCTGTCAGATCAGCAGTGGCATTAGATTCTCATAGGAGCACAAACCCGATGGCAAACTGCACAGGCGAGAGATCTAGGTTGCACACTCCTTATGAGAATCTAATGCCTCATGATCTGAGGTGGAACAGTTTCATCCCTAAACCAACCCCCCTCCACACCCAACCCCCAGTCCATGGAAAAATTGTCTACCACAAAACAGGTCCCTGGTGCCAAAAACGTTGGGGACTGCTGCTGTAAACTATAAGGTTGTCAGAGACAAGGATTGTGTGTGGGCATAGGGTCACTTCTAAATCCCCCAAACTGAAAATTTCCATAGCCTAAGATGTTTTATCTCTGGCAGGGCACTAGTCCCCTACACACAGAGTTGTTCTTTATGTACCACTGGAACAACCTTGAATTGCACATGAGAAGGAAGCACCAGAGTGTGTGGACGAGTGCATCAGTAAGGCTGCTGTCATCAAGAAAGGAAGACACACAAAGACACAGGCAATCAATACCGCCTTGCTTGGTATCCTGGCCAGCATAGACCCCTGCATAAACAATCATCACTTTCATGGAGCTTTGCGGCTGACAGAGGATCTTTCCATGCATCAGTCCTTGCAACAGCTTTGTGTATTGCCTTTTATTCCCTTCTTCAAGGAGGCTTATAGGGGTTACATTTGTCCAAGATCTCATAGCCAACTTCCTTCTGTCTGCATTCCTACTGCAATACCACCTGCTTCCATGGTAAACACATTTGCAGAGACAGCCAGGAAGAAACAAGGAGTTGGGTCAGCAACCTTTCCTAAAAGGAGTAGCATTTGGGGTGCATCAAAAAGCTAAAACTTTGGGGTGCTTAGGGGAAACTGAGGTGGAAAATTCAGTAAGGGTTTGTCTAGGAAAGATGATGCAATGACTCTAGTATCTTAGGGGCATGGGAGTTCCTCTTAGGGAGGGAACTATCTTTGTTTGGAAAAAAAAAAAAAGGCCTTTAGTATTAATAAATGTGTGGGATAGAAAATGAGGCCTTGAAGTTGAAGCTACTCTGCCGTGAAGAATGGGGGACTATTTTCAACCTTCTAAGGGATTCTAGAGAGAGAAGAAAGGCGAGAAGAGAAAGGAGCAGGGAGAGGCAAAGGCAGAGAGAGGCTGGAAGAATGGTAGAGAGACACTAGTGGGGACCACTTTGTGGATATAAATCCTTTTCCTCTAATCCAGTGTTTTTGCTTGAGTTAAAAGCAGAGTTACTAAGGGCAAAGAACAACAAACTTGCTCCCTCCCTGATTTCCTGCCTTTCTTGGGGAAAAGACTTAATGGACCCTTTTTCTTTTCTTTTATAGACAGTGCCACATGATCTGTCACACAGAGCCTCTGATCATTTTTGCACTCAGGGCAGGTTTTCAGACATCAAAGAACTTGAAGAATTCAGTACACGTGTTTAAGGTAGCATTGGGGTTTATCTGTCAGTCTCCTGTGAGTTTGGTCAGCATGGGTCAGCGTCCTTACGTGCTCCCTATTTGTTCTCATAGCCTGGTATCTGCCAACACTAGACATAAGCTAAGATTTTCCACTGTAAGCGTTTTCCTCTTCTTAGGGCTGGGCTTGGGCATGAGGTGACACAGAGCTCTGACTGTAAGAGAAGGAATATAAGGTCCAGTTTTTCATATGGGACATCCCCATACGAAAGCAAGACCAGAGGCATCCTCCCCTCACCATTCTCATTTCACTCTCTCCTTGTCACTACCCACTGAAAGGAGCCTGCAAGAAGGGCCTTTACCCAGAACAGAAAGCAGCCCTACTCCGAAAGGAGCCCTGGGACCATGCCGGGGGAAACTACAACATAGCCTTTACAGCCTACCTAACGCTGTAGGGGTCATTATATTAGCCAAGGAAGTTCTCCTCATGTCCATGTGGAAGTGAAGATTGGAGGATCACAGAGGTTCAGAAACTTAGTCAAGAGCATCAGGTAAGAGGCAGAGTCAGGAGTTGAACCCAGGTTTTGTGGGTAGAATGGGGGGTTCCAAGATTTGGCTTTTTTTTTTTCCTTTTTTTTAGCGTCATCTTTGCTCTGTGGATGCTCCAAGTGCTGGTTTCTCTTGCTTTGTGCCTGACTCCTGAGCTCTGTTCTTTGTTTCTTTGACCTGCTCAGTGCCCAACTGGCTGGTTCCCTGGTGGCCTCAGGGCTAGTGGCCTCTGCAGAGCTGGGATTCTGACAGTGTGAGATCTGCAGCCACAGCTCCTTAGACTCCTTTTTTGTGTGTGTAGGGGGTGAGGTGGGGGAGATGGGAACTTACTGGAGTGCAGTGGCATGATCTCAGCTCACTGCAACCTCTGCCTCCCAGGTTCAAGCGATTCTCCCACCTCAGCCTCCTGAGTAGGTGGGAATATAGGCGCCTGCCACCACGTCAGGCTAATTTTTGTATTTTTAATAGAAATGGGGTGTCACCATGTTGGCCAGGCTGGTCTCCAACTCCTGACCTCAGGTGATCTACCTGCCTTGGCCTCCCAAAGTGCTGGGATTATAAGAGTGAGCCACTGTGTCTGGCCTTCTTAGACTCCTTAGCACTGGTCCCTCCTTTGTCCCTTCAGGGTGGTTACTGCTTCCTACCATTGCTAGTCCCTGGCCAACTCTGTCCTCAAGGTTGGTTTCCTTCACCCCGCCCAGCCCCTGGATAAGTCCCTTTCCTCAATTATTCTTCACTCTGCCACTTTGAATGTACCCTCTGCTCCCGTGGGGCCCTTGGCTGATAAACCCAGCATGACACATGGGCAAAAATGCAGCTGCCCTGGATCCTCTGCCTCCTCTGGTGACCCCTGGGACTGCTGAGAAATCCGAGTTCCAGAAGCACCGTTTGTAACCACTGACCTGCCTGCTGGGCAGTAGGACCACTGTGCCACTGTCAGGGTGGCTGCCAGTTCAGAGGTGCTGCCCTTCAGTGGAGCCCGAAGAGCTTGAGACCTGTGTCCCTCTCTCCCTTCCTCCCTGTCTATTCTAAAAGTGTTGACACCACCAGCTTCCCAGAACTTCAGGCGCACATCCCACACTTTCCTGGAGACAACTGCTCTTCCAGGGTCTCATTTTCCTCTCACCCTCACACTTTTTCGACCTGAGGAAGATCTAGGAGGAGCCAAGTTGTGAGGAAGGAAGAGAGGTTTCAAGAACTGGACCTTGTCTTGCTGTAAGTGACTTGCCCTGTAGCTGCCTCGTGGTATTCGTTCCCCAGGCATAGGTGTAGGGGCTGGTCGGTGGTCCCCATGTGCCAGTCAGCACCCCAGGAGCAGGTGCTCTGCCATCCTGTTCCTCCCTCCAAGAGGTCTGAACACTTGCTCTGCTGAGTAGAAGCCACCGGTTCAGTAACTTGTACCCTGTCCTTTGCAGGAAGCCTGAAGGCTCTTGGTGTGTTTACACACAGGCGTGCATGCTCTCAAACACACAGACACATCCTAAGCAGAGGAGCAAAAGGGTGGCCCTGAGCAGATAAGAAGTCACTTTCTCAAAGTCTCATTCCTCCTCCTGGAGGCCAGGAGCCTGAAGCATCTCAGGCCGGGGGTGCCTAGAAGCCAAAGGCACCAGGGAGGCTGGCCCACCACCCTGGCCAAGCTTTGCTTCCACAGTAATCAGTGCATCTGAGGGACAGCCTCACAGCAGGTGCCCCAGAATGGGGGGAAATTCCCTCAAAGAGGAGAACCCACCGACTAGCTAGTACATATCCCCCACTCTTTGCAAAGCTGCATTTCCCAGAACGAATCCACAAACTGGCATGTAAATTTGACCATCTGTCTCCAGTGATTTTGATTCCCATCAATCAGGCCCTCAAAGCCTTATTCAATAATAATAACTTCTTAAGACGTGTTTGAATGTCTATCCATGCGTGCATTCATTCTGCATTGAATTGCTGACTATTATGAGGCACATGGTGTAGCCTGGGAGGCAGAGACTGAGGAGCAAAAACAGCCCAAGCTCACCAGAAGCTGACATTCTAGGGGAGGGCACAGGGCACCACACAGGCCCCTCTAACAAGCCTGGTGCGGGGAGATACTGAGAGGGGCCACGATCCTTGTAGTTGTGTGTCTGCACATGTGAACACGGAGCTTCCTGAGAAGCCTGCCCGCCCCTCTGCATGCCCCTCCCCACCTTTGTTTCCCATGACAGCCTATCCCCACATTCCAATCTCCCCCAGTACACACACAACATTTTGTCTCTTCTCTCTCCTCTCACCCTGCTCCCACCCATCTTTCCCTATGTTATCCCATCCCTTCAAACCAACAGGAATTCTCCCCTGTTGGAGGCAAGAAGGAGACAGCTGTCCCAAAAGACAAGGAACCAAACTAGAATGAAACCAGAATCATGTCAAACAATTCCCAGGGGAGGGGGAAAGGCCACAGATGATAATGAAAATGTTGCTTGCTGCCATGACAACCGCAATCATTCAGCCACAGTACCAAGGCTTTGGAGGCAACAATATCAATTGAATGTTTATTTCCTCAGCACGACTAGCATCCCTAAGGAGGCGGAAGCCAAAAAGGAGATATCTTGGGGACTCCACCTGTCACCTGCTGAACAACTGAAGTGCCTGGCAAGGATTGGCTCTTCTTTTTCCAATCTGCCATTAACTATGACATCACTTTCAACTTGGCCTATGTCTAACTCTTCATCTGTATCAATCAGTTTGGCTACGGGCATTGGGAGTCCACTGGGACTTCTCCCAGGTGAGGAGGCTGGGCCACAGGCTGGGGTGAGTGGCCTCTGCCTCAAGGCAGAGGCAGAGCTACGGCCAGCATTAGGTGGCTTCAGGTCCCATCAAGGCTCCATGCAAACAAATTATTTCTGGGGATGAGAAGATGGGAGGCTGAAATCTACTTAACAAAACAGGAAGCAACCTCAATGTTAAGAAGAAAGCCTAAAACCAACAATGGGAACCAGAATAATTATCAGGGACCCTGTAGCTGAAGATTTACCAGGAGGCCAAGCTAAGCAAAGGTGGTGGTGGTGGTGGGGTCATTTGCATTTCCATCGTTGGCACTTTATGAATACGAACACTAACGTTCTATTACGACTTTCCTCAAGCTGCAATGTAAGCTAAGCCAGCCGGCCTCAGAGTCTCAGGACTATGCTGTTTCTGAAGGAGGTGACTGCCATCTCCAGGGAAGCTGCCGCCTCCTCCAAGGCCATCAGCAGGGGTGGGCTGCACAGCACAAAAATCAGGTGATGGAGGCATCTGACAGACTGCCTGATCTTCCATTTCTTCTGCAGAGTTAGAAGGACGGTGAGGCTGAAGAGTGAATCAGCACTGTCATCCATACTATATTCCACCCCTACTCCCCCTTCCCCTGGCATTATGCAGCCTTCACGGGTCTCTACACTTCAATAGTAATATTGCCAAGTGCCAGAAATCTCAAACTGTGTGAGATATTAGTGGAAGTATGAAAATATTGCCTGGTGTGTGTGGCTGTCGTAAGCAAACTCCTTTAGGAGCGTCCATCTGTGATGGGGCATTTTGGAGTGGGAAGGAGGTTGTTAGAAATAGATGGGTGCTGCTGCTGCCCATTCTATAAAATATGTGCATGGTTCAGAGCCAGGCGGACATTTGTGAATCCCAGTCCTCTATTGGTTAAAAGGAACACCATGCCTGATTTGTGTATGGATCAAAGCAAAGCTACTTGTCTCTACTGGATATTTCCTTCACACTTACTGGCATTGTTCAGCAGGGAAAGGTGAAACAAAGGCTGAATTTATTCACAGACAGGAGCTTCAAAGTCACAACATCAAGGAAACAGATCAAAACTTCAAAAACAGCTCTGATCTAAGTTCTCAAACATTTCATAGTTTCAAAAAAATCACAAAAAAGAATGAATTATCCAAAAAGAATAAATCTACTTTTATTTCCATTTAAATGCCTCAGAGCAAAAGGTCCAAGGGTTCTGACTCTTTTCTCAGTGCTGTCGGGCATACTGAGAGCCCCTCATATTCTCCCCCTCTTATTCCTCTGTTTTGGGGTAAAAGTCTGCTTGCCAAGCTGGTGGAGGCTGGCACTGCATTTATCAATGTGACAGTTGCCACAGCATGGTTATTGCTTCAGAATAAAAGAAGTTGAACATTGACGTCCAAATATCTCACAGATTTGCCACACTACCACATGGATCTAAAAACAAACAAATACGATAAAAACTGGCTTTAAAACAAATGTCACTGGAAAAGTTTAGCAGGTTCTTTAAAAGTTACACATATATACCAACCATATGGTTCAGCCATTCCATTCCTAGGTATTTACCCAAGAAAAACAAAGCATATGTCCATACTAAAACTTTTACATGAATATATACAGCAGCTTTATTTGTAATAGCCAAAAACTGGAAAAATTCAAATGTCCATCAGTAATGAATAAATAAATATGGTATAAACAAAATGAATAAACAAATCGAGGTACATTCATACAATGGAATGCTACTCGGCAATGAAAAAGGTAGAAACTACTGATATAAAAAAATGGATAAATTAGAATAATTATGCTGACTGAAAAAAAGCTGGACAAAAAAGAGTAATATTGCATGATTCCATTTATATAAAACTTAAGACAATGCAAACTGACCTGTTATGGCTAAAAGTAGATCAGTGGTTGCCTTGGGAGATGGGGCAAGGGAGCCAGGAGGAGAGACTGCAAAGGGGCATGAGGAACCCTTGGAGGTGATGGATATGTTCATTCTTTTGAATTTGGTGGTGATTTCATGTGTATATACATATGTCAAAAGTTGTCAGTTGTACACTTTAAATAGATGCAATTATATCAATTAACCTCAATAAAGCTATTTTTAAAAATTAAAGAAAAAAATGCCATGATGCAGTAATAGAGATTAGATTTCTACCCCTGCCTTAAACAACTAGGAAACTAGACATGGCATATGAAAACAACAATTTTCAACCTTGTTTAAGAGTCACGGCAAGATTGTGATCCCTGAAAGAAGGGAAATAAGTAAGGTGAGCCCTACAATGACACTAGCTCATTGCCTAGAGAGAACCCCAGTGAAGTCCAGTGGTCTCACAAAATTGAGGAGAAAGGGTTCAGAGTTCTGCAGAACCAAGGCAGCCGAAATTTGCAGGGCAAGGAACCAGAGAGGAGGGAGTTCTACAAGCAGAGAGAAAACTCCAGAGATTGTCAGGTAAAAAGCTCAAGTCTTTGATCTCTGATCAGTGCATGCATGTGAGAAAATTCTTCAAGGCAGGGAAAAGAACCACCTAAAAGGTACAGATAGAACAATTCCTGGAGTCTTTACAGCGCCAGGAATAATTGCTGTTCTTACCAGCCAAAATGCATGTATACACCAGCCACGTAATACATGAGTAGCATTTTGAGAAGGCTGTTGGCTTAATAATAGGGCTAGCTTAGTCCTAGACTGGAGGATTCCTGGACCTATGACACTGTGCACCAAAGAGTTAAAGAAACCAATGACTGACAGAAATTCTTGAGTTTGCAGGATGATGGATGAGAAAAGAAACAACTTGTTGAAATGCTGAAACTCTCTCTACTTTTGTAAGATAACAAGACTGGCTGAAATTGGCTGGAACCACTATGGTAAACTGGAGTCTGGGCAAAACAAGATTACTGATGTCACAGTGTAAATTTCCACCACATGTTTCATACTCACTTCCCCCAAATTCACATGTACAATCCATAAAATAACATTTTTTGAAACTACACATGTCCAAAGACTTTCCAGACCTCCCTTTCCCTCCTAGCAATCACCTACTAATCCCAAAATCTATCCCCTAAACCTTTTCTAATAAATATATTGCCTTAAAGCCAGCACAGGGAGACAGATTTGAGCTTGACTTCTGTCTCCTTGTTGGTTGACTCACAGGAAAGGCTTTTCTTTTCTGAAAAAAACTGATGACATGGTATTGGCTTCTGGTACACCAGGTAGTGAGCCCTTTTGCTTGATAACACTACCATAACAAATTTAAAAGCAAGTCCTGAAAGGAGCAAACTGTTTCCAAGTAACTGTGTACCAGAACAAAGCCCAACACTCTTCTGAGGAATAAAACAAAATCCAACACCCAACACGGTAAAATTCCCATTATCTGGCATCCAATAGAAAATGACCAGGCATACAAAAAAGCAGGAATATATGACTCATAACCAGGAGGAGAAATAGAAGAAGTCCCAGCAATGGCAGAGATGATGGAACTAGCAAACAAGGACATTAAAATAGCTATTATAAATCTCATAAATACATGAAGGGATACTCAAGGAAAACATGAACTCAATTCCAAGAGAAATAGAAGATATAAAATAAAACCTAAATGAAACTTTTGGAGGTGGAGAATATAATATCTTCAAAAAAACAAATCTTGAACAAAAATCATTATCTCATTGATACTAGAACTCATTGTCAGGCTGTCAAATGATAATTGAATCATCACTTCCTTGGAGAAGCCTTGCTGGCTGGAACAAACCTAATATTCTGTGCTGTCATAGTGCTTCAGCCTCCTCTTCAAAGCACTTGTCATAGTCATAGTCCATTATCTATGGAACCACACAACTCGTGTCTGTTTTCCTCACTACACCACAAGATCTAGGAGAGCAAGAGCATGTTTTTGCCTACCTCTGTACCAGTGCCCAGCCAATGCCAAGTATGAAGTAAGCACTCCATAAATATATTTTGAATAAATGAATGGACTTCTATAATCAGCTTTGCAGTGGATTCATTTGGCAACTCTTGTTTAATGCATCACTCCTGACTTCTTCCTTCCTTCTTCATCAGCATAGTGATGCTGGTTGATCATGATGTCCAGCTCTCATATGGCCTCATAAAATGGGCTTCCCACAGGCACTGTTGAATCCTGAATTAAGTGTGAACAGATGATTCACTAAGCGACCTGCAGCAAGTTGTTTAACCTCTCTGACCTTTGGGTTTTTCAGCTACTAAATAAGAATATTGAAACAGATTACCTCTAAGAGCTCTCCCAGCTCTCATGGTCCAGGATGCTGGTTGTGGTCCAGTCTCCAAAAATGCTGCTCCTCCCAGCAGATCCTCACTTACCTCCTCATAGCCATACTCTTCCTGAATTGAACTGGGGCTTTCTGTGTGACCAATAGAGTATGGAGAAGAGAACAGTGAGTGGCTTCTGAAGGTAAGCCATAAAGGGCACGGTGGCTTCTGCTTTGGCCTTTTGGATTGCTTACTCTAAGGGATGCCAGCCACTATGTCATGAGAACACTCAAGCCATCACAGGGAGAGGCTCTTGAAGAAAGTAATTAAGGTCTCCTGTTAATAGTGAACTATCTTGGAATTGGATCCTCTTGCTTCAGTCAGCCTTCAATTGGCTGTAATCCCAGCAAACATTTGACTTTAACCGCATGAGAGACCTGAGCCACAACCTCCCAGCCATACCACACCTGAATTCCTGACCCACAGACACTTTGAGAGACAATAATTGATTACTGTTCTTTTATTTATTTATATTTATTTATTTTTTTAGAGATAGTCTCACATTGTCACCCAGGGGAGTGCAGTGGTGCAATCTCAGCTCACTGCAACCTCCACCTCCCAGGTTCAAACGATTCTGGTGCCTCAACTTCCCAAGTAGCTGGGATTACAGGCTCACACCACAACACTTGGCTAATTTTTGTATTTTTGGTAGAGACGGAGTTTCGCCATATTGGCCAGTCTGGTCTCGAACTCCTGGTCTCAAGTGATCTGCCACCTTGGCCTCCCAAAGTGCTGAGATTATGGGCATGAGCCACCAGGCTCAGTTGATTATTGTTATTTTAAACCACTGAGTTGTGAGTTGTGGAATAATTTGTCAGGCAATAATAGATAACTAATATCCTGGTACTGAAAGCGTACACTTCCTCATTCCTTGAAAACTTCTACCACAAAGAAAACACAAAAGCATTGTATAAGCTAAATCTCCAAAACAGAAATCTTTCCTAACTTGGTCACTAACTTGGATGCCTTGGATTTAACCTGAAAGCCTCAATACAAAAGCTGCCCTTTGTTTATCTGGCTCCCAAAGACCTGATGACACCTCATCTCCATTCTGCTCCTCCCTCTTTTCCTTCTTTTTCTCATCAGCCATGTTTCAGTCCAGTTTTAACAGTTCTACTCCCATTCTTCTGCTGATTTCCTAGGTGCCCTTGGGACAGGTTTCCTGCTCTTCTGAATGAGCTTTCCAAGTTCCATAATCAGTTTGAATGTATCACAAGCACCTGTGGGCACTTGGCAGGTGCTGAACAAATATTATTTACTGCCTTGGTCTAGGTCCTCCAGATAGCAGAACCTGAGCAAGGATTGAGGTTCCAATTTGCTTAGAAGGTGCAAGCCCAGAGCAATGAAGATGAGGGAGCAGAAAATGAGGCAAGAGAAGTCATGAGAAGTAAGGCAATGCACTACTGCGATGACCTGTTTCACCATAAGCTTGGATGGGACACCAGGTTGCATGTTTACTTAGCATAAATAGTTCTCTGAAAAGGCCGCAGGAAGGATTAATGACGCAGAGGTACCCACAAGACAGAGTAAGTTGGGGGACGTTATCTGCCCTGCTCCTATCTGTCGTCTATCTCCTAGGTCAATATCCACTCCCTGGGGAGTTACTAACCTTGCATTATCCAGCCCCTGATGACTGCCCAAGAAGCCAGATCCCATGTCCCATGATGAAGTGTTTCACCCAGTCCAAAAGTGGAGGGCATCCGGGAGTGAATGGGGCACCATCCAGAAGAAGGAATGAAGCCAGAGAGGGAACCTAAGAGGATATATAAGGTATGTCCCCGTATAGTTATCCTCTTGATACTGTTTCCAAATTCTCAGACACTAATTTGCTAGCAAGCACAACTATAGAGAGACCTGGATTCTTGTTGCCTTGACTGTACCCGTTCCTCAAATGTGTAACGTGGGTGGAAGATAAAGTGAGGCTGCATATTTTTATAAGCTGACCCTTGCAGGCTCCAAGACAGATGGACACTCTTAAATCTTGGCATGTAAAATGCAAGACTCGCTCTTCCTTCGGGTGGCTGGAAGGGAGATCTTATCTGTCAGCTGAGGGGGTCTCTGAGACAGTAACATTCACCCAACAGTTTAAGAAAAGTGTAATTTAACAGAGTAAAACCAAAGCTTTTGAGCAGTCACTGGGCTGATGTTGACAAAAAATTCCCCAAAGCTCTTGTTTTTTGCTAGGAAGAGAAATGTTTCCTCCCAAGAATTTTTCAAACCTTACTTACACTCAACTGTGGCAAAGTGGCCGTGCTCAACAGATGGTGGATGCAGGAGTCCCTCAGAATTCCAGTGTACCGGCCAGGCATGGTGGCTCACGCCTGTAATCCCAGCATCTTGCGAGGCTGAGGTGGTTGGATCACTTGAGGCGGAGTTCGAGACCATCCTCAGCAACACAATGAAACCCCATCTCTACTAAAAAATACAAAAATTGGCCAGGCATGGTGGCACACACCTGTAGTCCCAGCTACGTAAGAGGCTGAGGCGTGAGAATCGCTTGAACTCAGTAAGTGGAGGTTGTAGTGAGCCAAGATCATGCCACTGCACTTCAGTCTGAGTGACAGAGCAAGATTCTGTCTGAAAAAAAAAAAGAATTCCAGTGTACCAAGAGGCCCAGTCCAGCCTTCATTTACAGAGGAGGGTGGATGGGTGGGCAGATGCTTGGGTGGATGAATAGATGAGGTAGCTGCTTAGTTTTGGATATTCAAGAGGTATTGTCTTGGCACCCAACCCCCTTAAACAGGCAATCAAGAAAAATCATCAGTGTGGGTTTTTACTGTCTTGAATCATTCTCTCTGACATGTATTTTTCTTGTCCCTGACACAGCTACCCCCTCCGATCCCCCACCCTTCTGGCTTGTTATCAGCTCCATGCTGTCTCTTTGCATTAAAGTGACAAGAAGCAGCACAAAGCTGACGACAGGAGACCAGAGCTGTAATTTGCACTGACATTCACTGGCGTTATCCACTTATTGCCTGGTAAGCCAAATAGGAGATTTGTCTGATTTTGATCCCAGGAAGAGAAATGACAACCCTGCTCCACTCCTGCCATTCTAAACAAGGCACCAAGCTGGTCCTTAAGTCTGAGTTCTGGCTGGCAATGCCCCCTCACAAAATGTGGGTCTTCACTATCATTCCTTCTTTCCTCTTCTGGCTGAAATTTCCTTTCAGGCTGACATCTGGCAAACACTGGACTAGAGATTTTGGTTTCTGATGAGTGAGTACTACTGTCATTTTCTCGGCTAGGGACGGTACGGTTCTCAGGTCACCATGAGGCCTCAAAAAACTCTTTGCGGGAAGAGTCCTGACTTCCCCTTAGAAGTCAAACCCCAGCTGAAAAATACCTCAACAATTCTCTTTCTGCCTCCCAGACCCTGCCCGAGCTGTAAGAGAAACAAGGCTGAACAAGAGGCTCAAGAGAAGTGGCATCAAGGGAGTTAGCCTGCAAGAAGGGCTTGCTACATAATTGGCAAGGCCCAGTACAAAATAAAAAAGTAAGACCCTTGTTCAAAAAAGGCAGGAAAAGGTGTCATTAAAAGCACTGAAATGTAAAGCTTTTGCCTTTCTTCTGTGATCTCTCTCTGACTTGTGACATTTTAAAAAATTTGTTACGTAATGTTGTTCTTAGTATAAATAATTTAAATTATTTGCGTGAATTCTACCATTAGTGTATATTATGCAATGCCAGTTTTAAATGCACGTATAAGAGCATCTAACTCAGATGCACCAAAACGGCACAGTCTGTATCTTTTTTTTTGGAGATGGAGTCTCACTCTGTTGCCCAGGCTGGAATGCAGTGGTGCAATCTTGGCTCACTGCAATCTCTGCCCTCTGTGTTCAAGCTATTCTCCTGCCTCAGCCTCCTGACTAGCTGGGATTACAGGTACATGCCACCATGCCCAGCTAATTTTTGTATTTTTAGTAGAGACAGGATTTCACCATGTTGGCCAGGATGGTCTCAATCTCTTGACCTCATGATCTGCCCACCTCGGTCTCCCAAAGTGCTGCGATTACAGGTGTGAGCCACCACGCTGGGCCCACAATTTGTATCTCATAGCTCATACTTGCTTATATATCTCCTTCCTATAAGGACAATGGAAATGCTGCATAAAACTAGCTGTTCTTATTTGCTGATACGTGTACATTCTACCAACTCTCTCCACCTTTATCTTACTGGTGAGTAAGGAAGGACTGAAAGGAAAAGGAAATGTGTTTGCTCTATTTTTTCCTTTCTTCTCTCATCATTTTCAGTGTAAGTGGTTGGTTAATACAGGGAAGTAACATGAATAAGAATATGATAGGGCTCCATGGCTGTTCTTAGAACCCCATTGTCCTCCTTCTGCATTCAAGGCAAGTTCTGGTTGGATGGAAAGCATGGCCTCTCTGGGCTACCTGCAGCTGTCAGTTATAGGGTTACATGGTTCCCTTGTACTCATTTTGAGTTTCGCTGAACTCCCTTGCATTGTGGGTGGAATTCTGTGCTCATGTGGCATCATCAAAAATGCTATACACAAATAAAGCTTGCACATCTCTGTTCATGTGCATGCTTCGTTGTCTTATTGACTTCACTTGTAAAACACAAGTTCAAAGATAAAATTATTAAGAATTTCAAGATGATGACAGCAAAGCAGTAAGCCAAGTATGGAGCCCTTCTGAGTTCAGGGCCCTGTGTTCATGAATTAGGCAACGTCTGGGTGGTAGAATATGAGAGCTAATACTTAAGGAGTGTTTACAATAACCAAGCACTAGTTTAAGTACTTTGTATGTATTATTCATTGAATCTTTCTGACAACCCAGTACAGCAGGTAAGTTAACTTCCCCGTTTTTCAGATATGAAACTTGAGGTACTGGGAGATTAAATGGCTTGCCCAGGGTCACAGAACATGCCACTGGCAGGGCCAAGACACAGACCCAAGTAGTCTGGCCCCAAAGGGCATGGCCCTAACCACTATGCTAAACTGCCTCTCAGTCGAAATGGAAGAAAGACTTGGTGGGGAGAGGGTGTCACACATTTTTCTTTCCCCTTGTGCCTGTGGTTAGGTCTACACATCAGTCTGGGATGCCTTTTCCTTATTGTGGGGATCAATAAGTTTACTTCTTTAAAGTGTTGCCTTTGCTCAAGCCTAGGACAAGGGGCTTAGAGACACCTTAAATGACAATGATGAAGGTCCGGGAGTGGTGGCTCACACCAGTAATCCCAGCACTTTGGGAGGCTGAGGAGTTTAAGACCAGCCTGAGCAACACGGTGAAACCCCGTTTTTCCATTTCTACAAAGAAAAAAAAAAATTAGCCAGGTGTGGTGGTGGGTGTCTGTAGTTCCAGCTACTCAGGAGGCTGAGGTGGGAGAATTGCTTGAGCCCAGGAGGCAGAAGTTGCAGTGAGCCAAGATTGTGCCACTGTACTCCAGCCTGGGCAACAGAGTGAGAGCCTGTCTCAAAAAAATAAAAAATAATAAAGACAATGATGAGGGATGAATCTCATACTAGGAGGCCTTGGAGTTGCTCGGGTCCAAATTAGATGAGGGAGGGAAGGTGGAGGATCGGATGAAGCCCCTTCCTCCCATGTTTCTCAGTCAGCATGACTCAAAAGCGTTCCCCACCCATTGGCCTGCAGAGGCGTTGCCCATCAGGTTCACCAGGTCAAAAGAAAAGCCCTTTTCATCCTAGACACCAGCTTGCCTATGTCAGCAGGAAGAAAGGACAGTCGGGGCAGAGGGAAGTGAAGACTCTGTATTGGCACTTGTGCAGGCAGGAGACGGAAAGGGAGGCAGGGAGGAAGGAGGGCCACGGAAGGGACTGGAGGTCTTGGGGAGGGCACAGAGGAGGAGACTACGAGAATAGATAAGCACTTGATGCAAGGCTCCCAGAAGAGGAATGGATCCAAGCATTTTACATCGGTCCTGAACAGTTTATTATCAGTCACCAAACAATCCAGTCCTATTTGATCACCCTTATAATCGACTCACTGGCAGTCCACGCCCTCTGATTAGCCATGCAAACACAGGTAATGTTAAACAGGAGCTGTGTCTTCCTCAGCATGAAGGTTATGGGCAGACAACCCCATCTCACCTACCAGAAAGACTTCTGCGCCATGGTGGATCAAAACTACAATTTAAAGGGGTTTTGTTGTTGCTCATAAATATCCCCGCCCTACACACATACAACTGAGACAGAAGACTGAAATGTCTCATCGTTTAGGATTTAAAAACAAAAAAGGATTTAAAAACTCATGTCACTATGACATGAGTCGGTAGGGACTACTCTGGCTTGGATGCCTGGACACGAGGAAAGGACAGCCATGAAGGCAAGCGATGGCTTCAGGCCGTTGTTTTTATCATTCCGATAGCAGCAGTTGCAGCTTCTCCCCACAGTTGTTTTTCCTTTTCCCAGAGCACAGAAGGCTTTTTCTGCTTTTCTCCAGCTTCCATGGTACAGTGCCTTTAGCGGAGCTTTACTGGTCAGCAACAGCAGGGGGCAGAGCTCCTTCTCCTCGCCTGCCTTTTTTGGGTCTTAATGCTCTATCGCTCTCTGGACAAATCATTTGGAAACCAACAGGCATGTACTTGATGCATGACGCAAATGTCATATGGTGTTGTTAACGTCACACCGTTGACAAAAGAAGACAAGGAAAAGGATCCCAGCAGATGGGTGGATTTTACATTTCATATAACACACTGTTGATTCCTGACAGCCCAGAGCAAACAGCAGCCACATCGTTGTGGATAAGATGCAAGGTGTTATGTCGTCTCCAGCAACAATTGACCCAATGGCTGTTTTGGGGTCTTTAATCCTTTTCTCAGAGAATTTTCTTTATCATGATTCTGTTTTTTTTTTTTTTTTCTCAAAAATATTGCTGATCCCAGGGCATGGGGACAAAAACATGGTTACTCCCTCAGGTCCTTTGTTACAAATTGGGTTTTGTGGCCCAGATAAAGCTCTGTAGACATGATTGGCTAAAGAGCAGTGGAAAATAAAGCATTCCCCAGATGTCACATTTTGGCCACTTTGAGGGAAGGAGGCTCATGGGCGTAAGAGTATCCAAAACCACATAATATGGTCTCTTGCCTGTCTTTTTATTGACAGGCAAAAGAGATCCCAAACTGCCAGCCAACCCTGAACCAAGAGGGGATGTTCAGTCAAAACTTAGACATTTTTCTTCCTTGGGTCATAGTTTGTTGATAATATAATCTTTTGAGTCTCCAGTAAAAATCGTACACTATAATGATACAGTTTATGTTGAAGATAGAGAACCTACTTTAGTCCTGGATCTCTGAGTTCTAGATATCTTCTGGCTTTAACACAGAAGGGCTGGGGCATTAAATGCCAAGCAGTTGGAGGTTGACCCCTGGCTGGCTGATCCCAGCTCTGAGTTAATCATTGCCTGCCACCAATCAGATAGGAAATATCACTTTGCTGTATGGCCACCCAGAACCATTCCTTTCAAATTGTTGTGGGTTGCCATGGAAACAAGGACATCTTAATGTTAAGAATAATTTGCTCTGTAATGAAAATGGTCTATCTCTAAAGGAAAGTTAACTTGGAAACCTTTTGAGTCGTTCCCAGTTGCGGTCCCCTCCCCACCCCAGCCCTACTTTTTTCTGCTTGCCTAGAGGTCTTAATTTTGATGATCTATGAGGTGTCAGCCAGAAGGTCTTGTGCTCTGCTGCAAAGCACTATAAAAAGGCAGATGTATGACTGTGTTATCTACAAATACCCTAGAAAGTTAAGTGTTAAACCAATGTTAATAATAAATGTTTTCCTCTGAAGTAGGTTGTAGAAGGATCACTGGGGCCCCTTAAAATATTACAGACCAATAAAATCTCAGGGAACTCAGGGACACCTAACCCTGCCATCACTCTTATGGTACTGTCAGAAAAGTTATTAAATGCCGTTCCATCTTGTCTTCCTAAAACTCTTGCATGGAGACAGGAGAACAGCCCCTCCGAACACCTGAACTCGATCTCTACAAATGGGAAATCTTGGGACCAGAAAGACCCAGGGAATGCAGAAATTACTCTTTAAAATGTTTGAGGTGGTAGATATGTTCATTACCCTGATGTGATCATTATATGTTGTCTACATGTATTGAAATACCATTCTGTATCCCATAAATGTGTAAAATTATTAGGTGTCAACTAAAAATAAAAGGAAAAAAGTTGAATTGAATTTAAGCAAATGTTTAAAGTCTTCCCAGGAAACATAGTGATGGGCCATCGCCACTGGCTCAGTGTCCCACCCCCACCATTTTGCTACCAAGCCGCCTGATCTGAATAAGAGGAGGTAAAAAAACAGTCTGATCCAGGTCCTTCCTGGCCTCCCATCCGAGAGCCCTCCCTCTGTCTCTCAATCATCCCCGTTGACTTCTGATCCTTGCAGGGGGATTTCTTAAGGCTCTCCCACCCCTTTGAGGGGAGCCTGTAAGAAAGGCCACTGGCTTGTGTGCATAAGAATTTGAAGCTTACTTGACAGCAATCCATGGCTGTGCTATCTTTGTTGAAGAAAATTTCAATTTGAAATTCTATAGAATTGTCCTGGTAGATATATATAAAGTCCTGATTGTTCCTTGTCTTCTATTGCTTCTCACCCAATAGTAAGCTCAGTTGTCGTTGTTTTCCATTAGAACGTCCTTCCTGTTGCACGAAAAAAGAGTCAGCACGATTGGACACATGAGCCACGGTCAAGAAATCCAAATGCTTCCATTTTGGCCAGGTGCAGTGGCTCACACCTGTAATCCCAGCACTTTGAGAGGCCAAGGCAGGTGGAGATCACTTGAGGCCAGGAGTTCAAGACCAGCATGGCCAACATAGTGAAACCCCATCTCTACTAAAAATATGAAAATTAGCTTGGTGTGGTGGTGGGCACCTGTAATCCCAGCTACTCAGGAGGCTGAAGCAGGAGAATCGCTTGAACCTGGGAATGGGAGACGGAGGCTGCAGTGAGCTAAGATCGCACCACTGCACCCCAGCCTGGGCAACAAAATGAAACTTCATCTCAAAAATAAAATAAAATTCAATCAAGCTAGGTTCTGAGAAGCAGACCCTGAGAGAAGATTCTGGTGCAAGTGACTCACTAGGACGTATTCTCAAGGAAATCCTAAGTAGAGTGGGGAAAGGGGACTGAGAAGCGAAGGAAAACAAACAAAGGTTATGATGCCAAGTAGAGTCCCCTGAAGGGTGATGTTGGCACAGTCTCTCAGAGGGCACACCCAAGTGTCCCCATCAGGGATGAGGGAGAATTTCTGTCCCTGCATCCCCCAGCCATTGGTTCAGGTCTGCAGCCCATGGTGCATGCGGGCAAAGGGGTTCTGGTAGCTACTGGCCATCCTCCAACAAAGAAAGGCAGGTGCAGCTGGGAAGGAGGCACAGGGAGCTGATGTGCCCAGAAGGGGCGAAAGGATCTGAGGATATATGGACATGGGGCTGACAGAATCCTGCCTCACATAAGAAATTAAAGGAAAGAAGGAACCCAGAGTTTTCTTCCAGGTTCATCTATTTGTTCATCACTCATCCATTGATGTAAGCAAACATATACTGAGCACTAGTCATGTTCCAGTTATTGTGCTAAATGCTGAGGGTTCCTAAGAAGAAAAAAAAAAAGATCAAGTGGGGGGAAGGCAGTACTAATCTTATACTTGAGAGGCTAGCAGTCCAAAAAAGGTGGGGTGCGGAATATGTACCCAAATGTCTATCACCTAGGCCAGGTTTGGGCTTAACTATTTCTAACTTCTGTCTAGGTCTCTTCCACGAAGGGCCAAGCCTTCGATCTCAGGAAAAAAAAAAAACTCTCTGTACAATTATGTAATCCAAGGGTTCTAAGGCTATGCTGCCTCATGTTAATAAAGCACCTAGAGATCCCTAGATGAAAAGCACAACATGAGTGCAAGGTATTATTAGTAATCAAAGTGGTATTTAGTAATACCAAAATAAATAAGCTGACCCAGAAGTTTGGCTCCGCATTCAAGGGAGTGTTCTGGGTATCCTAGGCCCTTTATCTAAGAATCAAATGCTCCCACAGCTATAACACATTCCTGCCCTGGTTTGTCTTACGAACTGAGCATTTTGCTGGCATCAGGCTTTGGTAAGTACCTTGCTGATTCCAAGGGCAGCATTTCAGCAGCAGCCCTGGCAGGCGGGTTACTTAAGGTCACGTCCATCTATTGCCCATGACCCACAGGCCAGGACCAGGAGAGAGTCAAAAGGGGCTGGAGTGAGTGGAGACTAATAGCAAAACATTCCCATTTGTAGGGTAAAACAGGTTAGGAAAAGTGCAGGTAGTCTTCCTGTTCCTCCTAGGACCAAAGACTGGCAGATAGGAGGGGGTGTCCAAGACTACACAGCTGCTGGATTAAATAGAGGCCACACAGTTAAATCCAGAGTGCAGATAAATAACAGATACCCTTTGTTAGTATAAGTATGTCCCAAATATCTCATGGGACATACTTATAGTGAAACTTTTTTTGTCGCTTATCTGAAATTCAAATATAACTGGGCATCCTATATTTTTATTTGCTAGCTCTGGCAACCCTACCCCAAGGACTTCACCACAAGAACTTTTCTCCTTTAATTCCCTGCTGAGGTCAGAAGTGGGAGGCCAGGTGGCTAAAGAGGACTTCATATCAGGCTGGATAGGGAGTTCAGATCTCCCTAAGCAAGCTATTGATCTGAGGTCAAATAAAATTGCTTTTTAAGGTCGTCCCCTAACTGTTCCTGGGAAGTGTGTTCATGGGTCAGGAAATGAAGGCCAAAAAAATGACCAAGGAAAGAATTCCTTGGCAGAGCCTCAAATTCCAGAATTCCTATTTCCAATGTAGCTCCTTAGATTTTTAGTCTGTTATTAACTTGCCTTATGCTTATGAAGAAGTTAAATACTACTTTATTTTTTAAACCACAACAAGAATGGAGAATTCATTTAAAATTAAATGCCATGTGCAGATTTTAAAGCCATGGAGTTGTACAACCAGCCCCAAACTCAAATTTGCCCCACACCTTTTTCCTAGCAGAGCACTTTCCCAGCAGCTACTACCTTTGGACCTTGACATAGTCTTGGGGACGGGCAACACAAATGTTATCCAACCCGCCGGCAGGTGAGGCAGGTTGGGCCAACACAAGTTGAGGGGCCCGTCCAGAGCAAGAGGGGTGGGGACAGAAGCCTCACCTATGACCCTGTCTCTTCTCATCTGAACAAGTTGTTAGGAAGTGAACCTGGAGCTTGATTCTGGATTTCCAAGTCAAGGTCTGGGGTATGTTATTTAAGCATTTCAGATCCTGCCTTCCATGATATATCTGGCAGAGTCTACAAGTATATTCTATAAGTCTCAATGGAACATGTGCAATGTGCCAGGCATGTTCTAGATGCTGGGGACACAGCTGAGGAAGGCAGACAAGGTTCCTGCCTTCGTGGGGCTCACATTCTGGAGGGGACAGGCAGGCAGATCATAAACAAGTAAACAGGTTAGTAAGCATGTAGCAGATGGTGACAAGTACTGGGAAGCTAGGGACAGAAGTACAGGTGGAAGGCGGGGCTGCTTTATAGAGGGTGAACTGAAGCTCTTTCTGGAGAGGAGATGCCTGAACAGCCAGCCTAGTGTTCCATGTGGGGTTCCAGCTTTTAGGCAGAGCAGCTGTGGTGCCAGGTGGGACAAGCCTGGTTTTTGAGGGACAGCAGGGAAGTTGACCCGTTGGAGAGCAGGGAGGCAAGGTCCAAGCACCAAGCACCCTCAGGCCATGGTAAGGAGTTCAGATTTTATTTAAAGTGTGATGATAATGCCAGTGGAAAGCAAGTCTTAGCCTAGGTTCTCAGCTTCTTCTATAAAGATCAAGGTCACAGACTGGAGAGGACCCAGAGGCCCTCATGGACAACCATGAGCTGGGCCATCCCTTGAATGAGCTCTGGAAGGGGACTGGTGAGACACCTGGCCACTGCCTCATGGACAAAGTTGGGGTCCTAGAGCTTGGGGTTTTCTCAGGATATAAAATTCTATCTTCCTTCAACTTTATGTGCTTCTACAGGAAGCTACTGAATACCCTGATAAGGTTTCAAACCCTGCAACAGTGATTTGTAGGCCCTGAAGGCCTTCTAACCCAGGCTTGGATGGCCCAGTCTGCTTATGTCTTCCTGCCAAAAAAAGATAGCCCAGTCCTGACATGGGGATGAGCAGAGCTGGGCCCTGGCACAGTGGCCGAATATTCTATATACCTATTTTCTTGGATTTGGGAGGTTAATCTGGCATCTTGTCCAGGGCCAGATGAAAACATGTGGACCAGTGGTTCTCAAACTGTGGTCCCAGGCCAGCAGCCACAGCACCAAGTGGGAACTTGTTAGAAATGATAAAATCAGAAACTTAGGGGTTTGAACTCAGCTCTCTGTGTTTTAACAAGCCCTCCAGGTGATTCTGATTCTCAACAAAGTTTGAGGACCACTGCATTAGAAGAAAGCTGGGCAGGTGGTTAAAACAAAATCTTCCTTTTGCTGAGACTTGGCTCTCAGTGCAAAGTCAAAGCAGAGCAAAAACGGAAACCTTTCAGGGCACAAGGATGTGTGATGTACTGTCTGCCAAATACCTGACCAACCACAGAACCTAATATCTGAGGTATAACTTTTCTATCCAGCAAAACTCTGTGGTGAAACAGATTGATAAAGAATAAACTTTGGCTGTTTCTCCCAACTAGATTCTGAGGCCCTTGTTTGTCCTTGGTGTACTCTAGATGCTACTGGGTCATTCATTCATTCTCACATTCATATCTGTTGAAGACGCAGAGATAATATAAATCCTATCTCCACTCTCAAGTAGCTTGTATCAAGAGGTGGAGTGTAAATTGTGAATGAAAAAAGTGACAACACAGGGTAGTAAGCGATTGCAAAAGAACTCTGGTTTGGGGCTGGGGAGTCATGGGGAAGGAGAAGGGGGTGTCAGCCATGCCTAGAGGAACAGAAACACAGGAGTGTGGCAGGGGCTGGTCTAGTTCAACGAGTTTGGTGGCTGAGTCATTTCACAAAATCATCAGATGGGAAAACTTGAGTTCACATTCCCACATGCTCCCTGAGAACAGACTTGCCTGTAGGTCCAAATACACCTGATGGATCCCCAGGGACCCCCATGTGTACTGGAGGTGCTGAGGGGAGCCTGGAGGAGTGGGAGCACCACTGGCAGTCCCGGTCCCCAAAGAGCTGACCAGGGGCTTTTTTCCCAGCTCCTTTTTTGACTGGGGCTCTCACTGACTGATCGGCCAACTCCAAAGCCCAGCATCCCCTTCTCAGTCCTGTCTCACTTCTACATCAGAATGTTGTCCATTGGAAAGTACTTTCCATTGAGCAAGGCAGGACTGGGGATAAACTCCTGCCCATAAAGTCAACACTTGAACCACTCCAGTCCTTAGCATCTAGACTTAGCAATTCTACTCAAACCCACAGCATGGCCGCCTTTGATAATTCATTCATTCAAAACTATTTATTAGCCAGGGCCTGACCCAAATGTCCCTCTGAGTCATCCTGTTACTGATGGTTAATAATTATGCAGGAATTTTTAGCCTCACTAGTAATCAACAACGCAACAAAGAGCTACTCTTTTTCACCTGTCAAATTAGCAGCGCTTTTTTTTTTTTCCAGAGAATACTCAATGCCAGCCAGGAGGCTGTGAGATGGGCTCCTTCAACCCTATCATTAGTAAAATAAATGCGACATCCTTTCTGGAAAGCAATTCAACAATATGTATCAAAAACTGCTTAAATATTAAAACTCATTAACTCTGCAAATTCATCTAAAAGTTTACTCTAAAGGAAATAATCAGGGATTTAGGCAAATATTTATACTAGTTACCATTTATTATGCTGAAGGGAGTATACCATGTGCCACGCACTTAATACATAAATTATCTCCCACACCAACAAAGATGTTCACAAAAGCATTGTTTTTAATAGAAAAAATTGTAAACAAGCTACATTTAGAAAAATAGAGAATGCTTACTTACACAACTTAGAATTAGTCTATAGAACATTATACTACACATTAGAAACTAGGTCTTTAAAGAAAGTTAAATGTCATGGGGAAAGTGCTTTTATATACAACATAATTCTAACTTATGAAAGATATATAACAAATATACACACATTAGAATAAAGAAAAACAAATAACACTAGTAGGTAGTACAGGAACTTTTTCAATGCTTTCTACATTTTCCTATTTTCTTTTTTTTTTTTGGACAGGATGTCACGTGGTTGCCCAGGCTGGAGTGCAGTGGCAGGATCACAGCTCACTGTAGCCTTGACCTCCCTTGGCTCAGGTGATCCTCTCACCTCAGCCTCCCAAGTAGCTGGGACTACAGGCGGCCGCCACCTCACCCAGCTAGTTTTTTGTATTTTTAGTAGAGACAGGGTTTCACCGTGTTAGCCAGGATGGTCTCGATCTCCTGACCTCGTGATCCGCCCGTCTCGGCCTCCCAAAGTGCTGGGATTACAGGCTTGAGCCACCACGCCCGGCCATTTTCTTATTTTTCTATGATTGACATACATCCCCTTTTATGATGAAAAAGTTATAAAAATAAAAATATGCACACACAAATGTGACTTCCCCCTGGGTGTAAGGAACTCGTTTATCTCATTCTCCCTTCAGACTGTTGCCTCCTCATCCAGCCCTGGTGAATCACTGACTTTGTCTGGGTGTTTTATTTTCTCTTTGCAAAATGGGTGCAATAATCCTGGCCTCTCTACCGCCTAAGACAGTTGTATGTTACAGCGACCTTCTGCTAATAAAACCCCAGGTAAACGCTAATTACTATGGCTACTAACACACTAATGCTTTCTGGGAGTGGTGAGTCACACTAGGCTCACATAAGGAAGGAATGGTCTCCGGGGACAGGATTTGACATAAAGACTCCTCTTCCCAGAAGCCTTCTGCCTGTATAGATTTCCAGGAGAGACTGGAAGGTAGAGTGGTGTTTCCATCAGCTATTACTGGGCACCAAACAACCCTAAACCTCAGTAGCACACCCCTGAGCATTTGTTTCTTGCTCACACATCACAGATCAGTGGGTATTTGGCTGATCTTGGCTTGGATCAGCGGGGTTGTGCCCCAGGCTGCAGTTTGGTCCAGATCTGTTCCAAATGCTTGTTGTCCTCCCAGGACCAGCAAGCTAGCTGGGGCATGCTCTTCTCATGGCAATGGCAGAGGTGCAAGAGGACACACACAGTCCCACAAGCACATTTCAACCCCTCTGTGCGTCACACCTACTAATATTCCACGGCCAAGCCCAAAGTCAAGGGGTGGGGAAGTGTTCTTCCAAAGTTGTGAAAGGATCAGCAAAGTTCCATGGCAAAGGGTGTGGATGCGGCAAAAGGCAAAGAATTGAGGCCAAGAACTCAGCGTAGCACAAGGAGGGTGGAGAAGGTAACATGAACCACAAACCTGTTATCTGACTGTCCAGACCAAAGGAAAGGAGGAAAAGGGATGGAGAAGGGATGGGCTATGACCTGTTGGAGGCAGCTGGGAAATGCCTTCTTTAGGTTCATTCACTCATGCAGCCAACAGACATGTATTGGGGTTTGGGCTTAGAGCTTGGTGAGGCTCTGAGCTGGGAGGTGATACAGGTGAGAATGAATGCAGGACTCTATTCCCTCTAATTGTTTTCCTAAAAAACTGTATTTCGAAACCTGTAGCCTACAGCCATATTTTAAATGCACTTTAATTTTCAGCCTTCTTGTCTCTTGTGTTGCTATGGTTTTAAAAGGTTGAGTGTATTTTTGTAATCTCAAGACCATATCTCAAGCACTTCTCCCATATGTAAATATCTTTATGATCTGAATTCCCTTTGAGAAGAAAAGATGGATGTGACCCCAGTCTGGACTATAAGGAGGCATCTGACAGTGCTGTAGCCTGGGATGGTGGGTTTGCTGGGTGCCTGGGTCCTAAGGAAGGTGGTGGGGGTGGCAATCCTACAGATGTGCACATGCAGGAGAAACTGAGGAGATGCCTCTGCAGAGACAGCAGAAAATACACAAGAGGTTACAGAGACAGTGTCAAGGGTCCAGAGCTGGGAGGCAGCTAGCCATGTGCATGCTGCAGGCTGTTACTCTGGGTTAAGTGGGGTAAGACAAAGGCATGAGGAAGAGTTGCTTACCAGGAAACAAGTACAACCAGATGACAGATAAGTGGGTAGGGCAGAGCCCTACAGTGCCAAGCCCCCAACAGTGTTCCTTTTACCTTTTTCTGTGCCAGGGCCCAGTTTTAAGAGGGTTGAATGAACAGGGCCAGCCGGGGGTGTGAAGGAGCTGAATGCAACCAGCAATCCTGAAATATGGAGGCTAACACAGACCAAGGGCCCTTTTGCCTCATAGCTAGTGGAGAGTCTGTGTTAAGATTATTCTTTTTAAATGGAACTGGATGACCCAGAACAACTACAAAACAGAAGTCTCTTTCTTCCTCCAAAAAGAAACAAGTATGTAAAACAACAACAACAAAAACCAAAACTAGTGTGGAATTCTGCATTATACCTATCAAGAATCAAGGACTGAACCCCAGTCTAATCATGAGAAAAAAATCATCAGACACATCACCAGACACCTGACCATCAATCCTCAAAATCATCAAGGTCATCAAAAACAAGGAAAGTTGGAGAAACTGTCACGGCCGAGAGAAGCCCAAGGACAAATTATGATTAAATGTAATGTTGAATTCTGGATAGGATCCTGGAACAGAAAAAAAGAGTTAGGTAAAAATCAAGGAAATCCAAATGAACCATGAACTTTGGTTAATAATAGTGTATCAATAGTGCTTCATTAATTGTAACAAATGTGCCATACTAACATAAGATGCTTATAATAGCATAGATTAGATAGGGAATATATTGGATCTCTCAATACTGTCTTCTTAATTTTCTATAAATCTGTTCTAAAAAATAAAGTCTATTTTAAAAAATCTGAGTTAAGGGTCAAGAGCACAGATTTGGAAGCCAGGCTGCCTAGAGTCCAATCTCAGCTCCTCCTCACCAGTCGTACAACTGTGGGGACCAGTCACTCAACTGTTCTGTGCCTCCATTTCCTCACGGTGCAATGGGAATAACCATACTAACTATCTCCAACTGTCATGGGTACTAAATGAGTTAAAACTTGTGAAATGAGTTAAAACTTTACCTGGCACCAAATAATACACGTGTTTATTTCATACATAAATGAAACTAAAGGTACAAGTTTACTTCAAATATTCTGTAAGACAGGACGAAGTAAACACTAGCTGAGTTTCTCTCTCTCTCTCTCTTCTTTTAAAAAAAAGGAGCATGCTTAGGGCTCAGTGTGATCTCCACTGTGCTACAACTCCCCCAGCTCTGCCCTCCTCCCTCTAACTTAGCCTGAGTTCCTCTCTTTCTGAGCTTTCTACACTTCCTTCTTAAGGATTCCCATTCTCTGCTAGGGTCAGAGGAGACGACCCAGCCTGGAATCTTCTTGCCAGAGACCATCTTAGCACAAGTAGATCTACCGGCTTCTCCCCCAGAGCATCTTTCCAAATCTAGGATCCAGCAGTAACCCCCAGATACCTCCAATCTCACCATCTTCCTCCAGATGCCTAATCCCAGGCCCCAGACCATTCATCTGCCTCTCCTGCCTGCACTGACACCTTTTCAGCTGGAAACACCTTGGTAAGGAAGTGAACATCACCACCCAACAGGATGCTTGGGAAATGCACATGTTCCTCATTGCTCAGGAAGAGGTCTCCCTAAAGAACAATCCTGAAACTTGTCCAAGTGACCGAAAGTTTGACATGGGTCATCTTCCTGTGAACATCTGGAGAAGAGCCTCCAGGCAGAATCTGACTAAGGCATCTGCAGCTTCCTTCAGGCAAGACCTTGAATTCCTGGAGCATTTCCTTTTGCTACTTCTACCACACCCCCTTTCTGGGGCTGCTGGGTAAAATAAAAGCCAAACACTGCAACAATGTGTCAGCAACTAAAAACTTAAAGCTACAGAATAAAGATGAGTCTACCAGCTCTATTTCTCCTGGCTGCCCCCCTTCTTCTAAAAAAGCATATCGTCAAAAATCCTAAAACACTAGTGAAGGAGGTCATTCTTATGACCCTCATTTTACAGGTGGGGAAACCAAGTCCTTCTTGGTTTCGAGACAAAAAAGAAAAGAGATTTCAGGTGTGTTTCTTGTTTGGAGAACGGGGTTGCAGTTCCTCATCCACGCTCTATCTGGGGTTATTGTGTCTGCTTTGTTTTTCTTTACTTTTCATCATGCCAGTAGTTGGCAATGACCTACGTAGACCACACGCTTAATAATAATTCAAGCTTTGTTAGCACCCAACCTTCAAGGGCCTCTGGGGATTTGGCAAAGAGCAATATTTATGAAATCCTCTCCTTGTTGCAAACCAACATTCATGCCTCTGGGGTGGCCTTTGAAGAGAAGAAACTGCAGGCTGAGAATATTTGACATGGCAGTCATATGTCTGGCTTTTTTCATTTTTTATATGGAAATGTCTAAGACTACAGCACATTTGCACAGGGTTAATATTTAAGATTTATATCAACTAGTATGGCTCAGGCATCAACCAATTAAAAATAATGTTGGCCAGGGTACCCAGTCAAAGCCCCACTGGCATTCTCCCACCCCTAGTTGGCCAGGCATTGCCCCTTAAGTTGCAGGATTAAGGGAAGGTCCAGAGAGTTCTGGGGAAGGGTCTAGGTGGTCATGGTGGTGGGCAGATGGCTATACCAAGTGATATAGAAATAATTCATTATTTACCTAGCTATCAACCTCAAATTCATACATATTCTCAATTCCTACAAAGTACAGATCCACAGCACATGGCTGAACACAGACTTGTCCCTAGGTGTACATGATGGTTAACTGTGGCAGGTGTGTTTGGATTCAGGGGACTTGAAGATGTCGTTTGGCTGCATCTCACCTCCCTTCTGGGCTGCTGGAACTGGAAATGAAACTGCAGGTGGGTCAGGTGAGTGGATAACTGAAATGGACAGACATAGGAAGAACAAGAGAGTAGTTGCAAGTCATGAATGACAGCCTGAAATGGTCCAAGCTGGGGAAGCCCAAGGGTCCCCAAGCCCAAAAGATGAGTGAGGAATCAGACCTAAGAGAAAGGGGAAAAAACAGGGCAGTTGCTGGCGAGATCTTAAGACAAGAGAGTTGAGAAGACCAGAGCACAGTGAAACAAGTGAGTCTAAAGCCACTGCTTCAAAAGCTCTACCATAGCATTGCCATAGGAAGTTTGGTTATGATTGAAAGTTTAGAGTAGGGCTGGAGCCTCCTCAGTGCTTATTCAGCTCTTAGAACCTCCTTGTGTAAAGATTTCCCCAAGTGTTTGCAGTTCACACAGCAAGTTCTTTCTAGAAAAAGTGTCCCAGATGCCAACACTGATGCTTCAGAAGGACCTTCATCATTTGAAGGGCTGCTCCTCACTGGGAACAAGCATGATTTGGGTGAGTAGCCTTTTTGATCACAGAGCCCAATTCTCTAGGACTTTGGCTATCTCAGGGCAGAGTAGCTTATACGTTTTTGCCTATGCAGTAATTTTAACAGTCATTTTCAAAGCAGGCTTCAAAGCACTGATGGGATACAAGAATTCTCCTGATGAGTGCAAACTGCTTTCCAAATAGGTAAATCCCCTTTGCTCTTCTGAGGGAATGCCACACAATCTCCAACTGTCGTTTTTACGGACAGTTTGTTGCTTCTTACTAGTAACCTATTAAGAGAATCAGTAAGGATGAGTGAATTTGGAATTTGTGAACCAAAAGTAGTATGTGACCTGAATACTTTAATTCAGGCTTCTATTCCAAATTCTGTCATCCATGCAGCAAGCGGCAACCAACAAAATTTCCGCTGTGCATCCATACCTGCAGATGGCTAGAAGTCCCACACTTGGAAGGAAGCAAAGTTTGTTCTCTCATTCATCAGTGGCTGCTGCTGTGCTATCCACGTAGTTGATTGCAGATAATCTGGTCTCCCTTGCAATGTTTAGGTTTCTATATTTACCACATCAGTATTAGGGTCTTGTAATTTTCTAATTGGATTGAAATATATGTATCCATTTTGGTTCAAATAGGAATCACCAATATTCTTCGTGCAAAAGCAAATGTTACATAATACCACTCCCTCCAAAAAGAGCCCTGCTCACACAGCAACATTTTGTTATTACACACAGGTCTCATGGTTTTTCCATGAGAATGTGTAAAAGGGTAGAATAGATGAACAGTGAGTCTTTTCCTCCACTTAAGTGGGTGAAAGTGAAAAATATTTGAGGGGTTATTTTTCTTCTCAAGGAAAAATTTTTAGATGTAATTTTATTTTATTTTTGAATAACTTACATATTCTTATGATTCAAAAGTCAAAATAATATCAAAAGGAATCATTGAGAAATTTTTCTCCACTGCTACCCTAGTCTATTAGGATCCTCCCCTCTATCCCCTGGAAGTCACCACTTTATTAGTTTTCTGTATATCCTTCCAGTGTTTCTTTATGCAAACAGAGGTGTATTTCACTAATGCATAAAGCTCCCCTGGCCCCGCATTAGCAGATCAAGCTGAAAAAGGTAGACAAAAGCAGAAGTGACCTCAGAAGACTGAAACTGCATCTGAAGTCTATCTCCCTATGCCCTCAGCAGCACAGGTATTTTTTTTCTACACCTGATTCTTGGGAAAATGATGGAATAAAAAGAGTCTTTTTACATCTCCCTAGCTCTGCTTTTATACTCTTCTGCCCCTTCCCATGTCAACACCCCAAAGATCTCCGACAAAGTTTCGCTTTTTGTTCTACACTCCCTACATCTCCCTAGCTCTGCTTTTATACTCTTCTGCCCCTTCCCATGTCAACACCAGCACAAAGATCTCCGACAAAGTTTCGCTTTTTGTTCTACACTCCACCCCTATCTGCAATAAACACATCTGTTAAGGGTCCCATCACATCAGTGCCTGTGAGGATGGGCAAATGGATTCTAATGTATATAGTATTCAAGGAGGAGGTGGCTGGCTCATTCAAATTAAAGTGTCTTCCCACTGTAAATAGTCCTTCAAAATGGATCTCATGAGGAAACTTTATACCGGAGGATATCTCAAATGTGCAATGTTCAACATATGTATGGAGGGATTATGTGCCAGCTGCTATGGCCAAGTGACAGGTAGAAGGGTGAACAGGACACAGATCCTGCCCTCACAGACCTCACAGCCTCATGAGGAGAGTTACAACACGTTGTAATAAGAGTCATTAGGAAGCACAGAAGAAGGGCCCCTAACCAGGGTGGAGAGCTTGGAGAAGGCTTTGCAGGGGACGCCTCATTAAAGCTGAGGCCAGAGAGGTCAGCAGGACTCAGCCAGGCCATGAGTGGGGCTCTGAGGCAGATTATGCACAAAGACCTTGGGTTGAGCAAGCCATGGCTCATTCCTTTTCTCTTACAACTTTCTCTTCGACTGGCAGAGGACCTTCTGGAGATAATTCAGGTAACCAACAGAGTGACTTTAATAGAGGATAATAGCAGCAGGAGTTGGAGCTTCTTGGGAGTGGGTAGAGGTGTGGAATCCCTCACATAACAACACATGGATGTGGGCTTTGCTCTGTGCATGATCAGGTTGGGGGTGGTACCAGGGAAGAGTCAGAAAATTAAGGCCTCTCCTCTCCTCTCCTCAGCCCCCCACATTTATTCTAGATACCATGCATGGCTTGGAAACCTCAGGAAAGCTCACGGCAATAGGAGCTTCAGGGGAAAGGCCTTGAAATGTGAGTCAGGAAGTAAATCAATTAGATTCCCAATAGAAAACAGACGGCATGCTCAATACAGGATGACCTGGGGAGGGAATATTTACAAAAGTGCAGGTAGGTAGGGGCACAACCAAAAGTGCAGTTGCTATGGCCTTACCATCCTTACACCTAAAGGAGGGAGGTAAGGGACAGTAACCAGAGCACAGCAGGAGACAGTGTCTCATTAGGCTCCTGAGTCTTGAGAGGAGCAGCGATCTGCAACAAGATGACCTTGCAGGGAGGGGGGCAGGGGAACAATTTCACTGACTTTGCTCTCATTCCTTCTGCCAAGCCTTCCAAGTAGCCAAACACAGCCATACAAGAGGGCACAGGGCCTGCTGATGAGGCTGCAGGCACACAGCAGTACAGGGCATGGATCTGGAGGGCACAGCGGGCAAGGACACAGAAGGCAGCCCACCAAGTCCTCACCATAACTCGGGGTGGTGGGAGACCGACAAGTTTTCTTTTCTTCTTTATGCTTTTCTCCATTTTTCTAATCCTCTCAATCTTCTAATCTTCTCGCACATACAACTCCTAGAATTGGAGAAAATATTGTTTGTAAATTAAAAAGGAAAACAAACAACAATAATAACATCAACAAGAAATATGCACCAAGGAGGTACCCCAGGGCAGTACAAAAGCCTTCATTAACAAGAGTGGGAAAAGGAGGCTTCAAGAAATGTTTGTTCTACTCTGAATAACCAGCCAACCTTTTTCCACAGGACGCTGACTACAACGAAGGCAAATGCAACTGGCAGTCTCAACTAAGTTCTTGGGAAGAAGAATCACTGGGGCATAAAGAAAGTGGTTCCCAAGCCCCTCTTGTTTCTCTAAAGAGAATCTTGTGGGGAAGGAGGTAATCAGAGGGAAAGACACTCAGCCTTCCAGGGGCATCTGTTCAAGTCCCAGCTCAGCCACTTCATCAAGGTAAAACTTCAAGCACATCATTTGCAGACTCTTGAAATCACTGTCAGGGTCCATGGTCTTGTAAACAATTAGACACTCTACAAGTCTTCCTTGTGAGTGTCAGAAGGGAGTGCACAAAAGATCAAAATCACCACAAAAGGCACAGAAAAATACCTCAATAGGCCCCCTCTGTTGCAGCCTGTAGCGCCTGGAAGGCCTGTAGCACAGCTACTCCTTGAAGGGAAAGAAAACAGTCTTGGGTTAAACTGAGCAAAACATACATGGAAGGCCAGAGGCAGGTGTGATCAGTTTCTCTATTTCCCATTTGATGGCCTCTATCTCTCTAGCATTCTCCTTTTTTTCTGCCTTTTCCATGCCTCAGCCCCCTGAGTTCCCTCTGCCTGGGACATGGCCAGGAATCTCTCATGGGGGTCTCTCCTTACTTAGAGGGTGGAGGTAAACTCTCAGGTTTAGGAATTCCAGTGATTTTGAAGGTGAGTTTACTTAGTGAGTTGTAGCTGGGTCTAGGGAGGCTAGAATTCCAGGGCTAGAAGTGACCTTCACACATTTAAGCATCCATTTATCCCACACATGTTTGGGCATCCACTATGTTCTAGGCATTGTGCTAAGAACAAGGGACACAGAAGGAAGTAAAAGCAGACATCATAGAGAACATTGAGTCTGGCATGAGACAGGCATTAACCAAATAATACGCAATAGGGGACCAGTTGAATAAATTTTAGTAGATCTACATATTGAAATAAGGTTAAGTAGAAACTCTGTAATTTGAAATTTGAATTGGAAGTAGCGTATGAAATTATATTATTTCCCTCTAAAAAATATGTATTTGTAGTGCCATCCACTGAAAAAGTCTGATGAGGACAAGCACCCCTAGTGCCCAGATTGTGGTCTCTAAATACCATTTCTCAATATGAGAGGCAGAGTTCCTTGGAGAAGTGACTGATTCTAAGGGTGAGTAGGAAATGTACAAGATGAGCCTGGGACATCTTGTGCCAGAAAAAAAATATATATGAAGACTATGTAAGAGATACCCAGAGGTCAGCCTGAAGGGTTTCCACTCCCGAAGACTGGAAATTCTTAGCAACAACAACAACAACAACAACAAAATAACAGTAGATTAAAACAGCAACATAAAAATCCATGAGTTCAGAATAATACTTTAAAAAAAGAAAAGAAAGGAAAAGATCATGGTTCTCCACTAGAGGTTGCTAGGGCTTCAGCTCATTACTTCAAAAATTGGTAAACAGACAGAAAGAAAAACATTTATTTTAACTTTCTAGTCTGTATAACTGTATTTCTGGATAATTGAGTTGTTTCTGGGGAAATTTCTTTACAGAAAAATTTCCACTATTAAATGCAGAAGGAATGATATAATTCCATTTGTGACTTCAGTGGAATAATTAATTTAGGAAACAATTATTAGTGGATGCTGAAAACCTTAGAGGAAATGTTGATGGGGAATTTTATAACAAAGCAGTGAGGTTGACACCATCTAAACCCACTGATCTATCACTATTAGTGAGATAACCATGCCTTATGTGTCTACTGAGGTGAGGCAACATGAAATACACAACACCAACTATGACATATTCTTGCCTTTGAAAAATTAATCCTGAATTTTAAAAAGCCTCTAGATCTCTTACCAGTTTACAGGAAATATAGGGGACTGAAGAACAAATTAAGCAACACTGCAAATAAGCAATCAGCCCAATCTAGATTGTGAGACATTCAACAAGATAAGTGACCAAGTTTCTTCAGCAAATCAATAACATGGAAAAGAAAGAAAAAGGAATGAGAAATGTTTTTGTTTTTAATAAAAATTGTGTATATTTAAGGTGTGCAGGCCGGGCGCGGTGGCTCAAGCCTGTAATCCCAGCACTTTGGGAGGCCGAGACGGGCGGATCACGAGGTCAGGAGATCGAGACCATCCTGGCTAACACGGTGAAACCCCATCTCTACTAAAAATATTTAAGGTGTGCAATGTGATGTTTTGATATATACATATAGTAAAATGATTACTACAGTCAAGCTAATTAACATATCCGTCACTCTACATAGTTGTGTGTGGGTGTGTGTGTGTGTGTGCATGGAGAACACTTAAAATTCTACTCTCTTAGCAAATGTCAATATACAATACAGTACTATTAACTACAGCTACCCTGCTGCACATTAGGTCTCCAGAACTTATTCATCCTTTCATCTCTCCATTTCCTTTGCTGCACTCCCTATCCGTGGTGTTAAAAGGTAAACTTAGGCACATTAAAATTTTTTTTTTTTGAGACGGAGTCTTGCTCTGTCTCCCGGGCTGGAGTGCAGTGGCCGGATCTCAGCTCACTGCAAGCTCCGCCTCCCGGGTTTATGCCATTCTCCTGCCTCAGCCTCCCGAGTAGCTGGGACTACAGGCGCCCGCCACCTTGCCCGGCTAGTTTTTTGTATTTTTAGTAGAGACGGGGTTTCACCGGGTTAGCCAGGATGGTCTCGATCTCCTGACCTCGTGATCCGCCCGTCTCGGCCTCCCAAAGTGCTGGGATTACAGGCTTGAACCACCGCGCCCGGCCAGGCACATTAAAATTTTAAAGAGTTTATTTGAGCAGACAGCGCTTCATTAATCAGGCAACTCCAGACCATGAGTGGTTTGGGGACTCCCCTGCAGAGGCACAAAAGGAAGACTTTTATAGGATAAGCACGAAAGTAAGGCAAAGAAAATATTTGATTGGTTAAAGTGGAGCAGTAGCCTTATTTCAGTGGAAAATCCCTAATTAGAGATTTGTTGGCAGTTTCTGTTTGGTTAAGATTAGGTAAGACCCAAGGCCTTACCTCCTTAGCCTAATGACCTCCCAACTAACTATTTTAACTATTTTAACACTGGTAACCACCATTCTTCTTTGGTTCTATGAATTTGACTTTTTTAGATTCCATAATAAAGTGAGATCATGCAGTATTTTTGTGTGTATCTGGCTTATTTCACTCAACATACCATCCTCTGGGTTTATCATGTTGGGACAAATGGCAAGATTTTCTTCTTTTATGGCTGAATAGTATTCCATTGTGTATGTTTACTACACTTTCTTTATGCATTCATCTGTTAACAAACACTTAAGTTGATCCCATATCTTGGCTATTATGAATAATACTTTCATGAACATGGAAGTGTAGATATGTCTTCAACATGCTAAATTTATTTCCTTTGGATATATACACAGAAGTGAGATTGCTGAATCATATGGTAGTTCCATTTTTAATTTTTTGAGAAAACTCCCTACTGTTTCTTCATAATGGCTGTTTCAATTTCTATTGCCACTAACAGTGTCCAAGGGTCCCCTTTTCTCTACATCTTCACCAGCACTTGTTATCTTTTGTCTTTTTGATAACAGTCATCCTAACCGGTGTGAGATGATCTGTCACTGTGGTTTTAATTTGCATTTCCCTGATGATTTGTGATGTTGGGCAACTTTTCATGTACTGCTGACCACTTGTATGTCCTTTTTGGGAAAATGTCTATTCAGTTCCTTTGCCCATTTCTTAATTAGGTTATTTGTTTTCGTTTGCTATAGAGTTGTATGAGTCCCTTATATATTTTGGATATTCATACCTGATCAGATGTACATTTTGCAAATATTTTCTCTGAATTCCATAGGTTGTCTTTTCATTTGTTGATTGTTTCCTTTGCTGTGCAGAAGTTTTTCAGTTTGATGTAGTCAGGATTGGGAACTATTAGAGAATAAAAGAGACTTAAACATATGACAATTGAATGAAATGAATGAGACTTGTTTGGATTGTGATTTAAAAAAAAAAAACCCTAAAGAGATATCTTTGAAAGAACTAATCTAATATTAAGGAATAATTATTAACTTTGTGAGGATGGATAATGGCATGGTGGTTACATTTCTAAAAAGTCCTTATAAATCTCAGATACATGTAAGGGATGGAATGGCAGAATGTTTGGGATTCAAGGGCAGGGAGTAATGGGAGGCAGTATTATCACTGTCGAGTGGGGTGATGAGTGTCTGTGGTTTCATTATACCCTTCTGTCTATATCATGTACATCTGCAAGTTTTCGTAATAAAACATTTCAAAATATCTACAAACATATGACTATAAATTGTGTGAGATGCTGAATCAGACACCTCTGGTGTGACTTCAGCATCTGTCAGGCTTACTTATGCTTGCATCCATAGCTGGAGTGGACAGTTCCATGAAGGTTTTGATCATCCTCATTCCAGAGTGAGTCAAATGTCTCTGATTTGTGGCATTGGATGCTAACTAGGGACTGCCCAGGATTTTGCCATCACCACATATGCTTCTACACAGCAAAGGAAACAATCAACACAATGAAAAGGCAAGCTATGGATTCAGAGAAAATATTTGCAAACCATATATACAGTATGTCTGATAAGGGGTTAATACCCAAAATATATAAGGAACTCATGCAACTCAGTAACAACAAAACACAAATAATCTGATTTTAAAATGTGCAAAAGACCTGAACAGACATTTTTCCAGAAAGGACAGACAAATGGTCAGCAGGTATATGAAAAGGTGCACTGCCATGAGGAGCTCACAGTGTAGGGAAATTAATGCCCAGTGGGATAGTAAGCACAAGTGTCTTGTTTTAAAGGTGTATAAAGTAAGACTCCTTCATCAACTGGTCGATGAAAGAGCTGGACTAGGGCTTCTGTCTTGATGCCTTCCACAGAACTCAACAGAGGGCTTTGCTCAAACTGGGCCTTCAATAAGGATGTTTCGCATGATTAAGTAAATGCACGAGCAAAAGCATAGAGACCATAAAAACACAACACAATTAACAACGCAGAGTTCTAAAAATAGGTCTAATGAATAGACATTTCTCAAAAGAAGATATACAAACAGCCAACAAACATAAAAAATGTTTAACATCACTAATCATCAGGGAAATGTAAATTTAAACCATAAAGAGATACCGCCTCACTCCTACAGGAATGGCTATAATTAAAAAGTCAAAAAACAATAGATATTGGCATGAATGTGGTAAAAAGGGAATACTTTTACACTGCTGGTAGAAATATAAATTAGTACAACTTTTATGGAAAATAGTATGGGGATTCCTTAAACAACTAAAAGTAGATCTTCCATTTGATCCAGCAATCCCACTGCTAGGTATCTACCCAAAGGAAAAGAAGTCATTATATGAACTATTCCAAACAATTGAAAAGGAGGGACTCCTCCCTAACTCACTTGATGAGGCCAGCATGATCCTGATACCAAAACCTGGCAGAACTATAACAAAAAAAGAAAACTTCAGGCCAATATCACTGAAGAACATCAGTGTAAAAATCCTCAGTAAAATACTGGCAAACTAAATCCAGCAGCACATCAGAAAGCCTATCCACCATGATCAAGTAGGCTTCATCCCTGGAATGCAAGGCTGGTTCAACATACACAAACCAATAAATGTAATTCATCACATAAACAGAACTAAAGACAAAAACCACATGATTATCTCAATAGACACAGAAAAGGCCTTCAGTAAAATTCAACACCCCTTCATGTTAAAAACTCTCAATAAACTAGTATTGAAGGAACATACCTCAAAATAATGAGAGCCATTTATGACAAACTCACAGCCATTATCATACTGAATGGGCAAAACCTGGAAGCATTCCCCTTGAAAACCGGCAGAAGACAAGGATGCCCTCTCTCACCACTCCTATTCAACATAGTACTGGAAGTTCAGGCCAGGGCAATCAGGCAAGAGAAAGAAATAAAGCATACTCAAATAGGAACAGAGGAAGTCAAATTGTCTTTGTTTGCAGATGACATGATCCTCTATCTAGAAAACCTCATCATCTCAGCCCCAAAGCTTTTTAAGCTGATAAGCAACTTCAGAAAAGTCTCAGGATGCAAAATCAATCTGCAAAAATAACAAGCATTCCTATACACCAGCAATAGACAAGCAGCCAAATCATGAATAAACTCCCATTCACAATTGCTGCAAACAGAATAAAATACCTAGGAATACAGCTAACAAGGGAAGTGAAGGACCTCTTCAAGCAGAAATACAAACCATTGCTCAAGAAAATCAGAGAGGACACAAACAATGGAGAAACATTTCATGCTCATGGATAGAAAGAATTAATATCATGAAAATGGCCACACTGACCAAAGTAATTTATAGATTCAATGCTATTTTCGTCAAACTACTATTGACATCCTTCACAAAATTAGAAAAAAATATTTAAAAATTCATATGGAACCAAAAAAGAGCCCATATAGCCAAGACAATCCTAAGCGAAAAGAACAAAGCTGGAGACATCACGCTACCTGACTTCAAACTGTACTACAAGACTACAGTAACCAAAACAGCATGGTACTGGTACAAAAATAGACACCTAGACCAATGGAACAGAATAAAGAACTCAGAAATAAGACCACACATCTACAACCATCTGATCTTTGACAAACCTGAGAAAAACAAGCAATGGGGAAAGGATTCCTTATTTAATAAATGATGCTGGGAGAACTGGCTAACCATATGCAGAAAATTGAAACCAAACCCCTTCCTTATACCTTATACAAAAATTAACTCAAGATGGATTAAAGACTTAAATGTATAACCCAAAACTATAAAAACCCTCAAAGAAAACCTAGGCAATATCATTCAGGATATAGTCACAGGCAAAGATTTCATGACGAAAACATCAAAAGCAATTGCAACAAAAGCAAAAATTGACAAATGGGATCTAATTAAACTAAAGAGCTTCTGCACAGCAAAAGAAACTATCATCAGAGTGAATAGACAACCTACAGAACTAGAGAAAATTTTTGTAACCTATCTATCTGAGAAAGGTCTAATATCCAGAGTCTACAAGGAACTAAAACAAATTTATAAGGAAAAAAAAAAACCTCATTAAAAAGTGGGCAAAGGACATGAACAGACACATCTCAAAAGACATTTATGTGA
>NW_012116389.1:2958760-2992238 GCF_000951035.1 Colobus angolensis palliatus
TTATCATCAAGAGTAAACAGGTAACTACAGAATGGGTGAAAATTTTTGCAGTCTATCCATCTGACAAAGGGCTAATATCCAGAGTCTACAAGGAACTAAAACAAATTTATAAGGAAAAAAAAAAACCTCATTAAAAAGTGGGCAAAGGACATGAACAGACACATCTCAAAAGACATTTATGTGACCAACAAACATATGAAAAAAAGTTCAGCATCACTGATCATTAGAGAAATGTAAATCAAAACCATAATGAGATACCACCTCATGCCAATCAGAATGGTGATTATTAAAAAGTTATGAAACAACAGATACTGGCGAGGCTGCAGAGAGACAGAAATGCTTTCATACTGTTGGTGGGAATGTAAATTAGTTCAACCATTGTGGAAGATGGGGTGATAATTCATCAAAGACCTAGAACCAGAAATACCACTGGACCCAGCAATCTCAACACTGGGTATATACCCAGAGGAATATAAATCATTCTATTATAAAGATATATGCATGTGTATGTTCATTATAGCCCTATTCACAATAGCAGAGATATGGAATCAACCCAAATGCCCACCAACATGATAGACGGGATAAAGAAAATGTGGTACATATACACCATGGAATACTAGGCAGCCATGAAAAAAAATGAGATCACGTCTTTTGCAGGGACATGGATGGAACTAGAAGCCATTATCCTCAGCAAACTAACGCAGGAACAGAAAACCAAACTCATAGGTGGGAGCTGAACAATGAGAACATATGGACACAGGGAAGGGAACAATACACACTGAGGCCTGTTGGCAAGGCAGTGGGGAAAGGGAGAGCATCAGGAAAAATAGCTAATGCATGCTGGACTTAATACTTAGGTGATGGGTGGATAGGTATAGCAAATCACCATGGCACACGTTTACCTATGCAACAAACCTGCACATTCTACACATGTATCCTACAACTTAAAATAAAATTAAAATTAAAGTTATAAAAGAAGTCATTATGTAAAAAAGACACATGCACACGCATATGTATAGCAACACAATTCACATTGCAAAGAAATGGAACCAACCTAAGTGCCCATCAACCAACAAGCAGATAAAGAAAATGTGGTATATACATGGTATATACACACCATGGAATACTACTGAGCTAAAAAAGGAGTGAAATAACGTCTTTTGCAACAACTTGGATGGAGCTGGAGGCCATTATTCTAAGTGAAGTAACTCAGGAATGAAAAATCAAATACCATATGTTCTCGCTTACAAATGGGAGCTAAGCTAAGGGGACACAAAGACATACAGAGTGATACAATGAACTTCGGAGATTCAGGGTTGGGAAAGGTTGCAGGGGAAGGGATAAAAGACTACAAACTGGGTACAGTGTACATTGTTCCAGTGACAGTGCATTAAAATTTCAGAATTCACCACCATAGAATCCATCCATGCAAACAAAACCCACTTGTATCCCAAGAGCTACTGAAATTTTAAAAAATAAAATAAAAACAAAAATAGGTCTAATTTGTTTCCTGTGACTGATTTTAAGATCCCAAAACAGCATATGAGAAAATGTGTAACTATAAAAGAAGATAGTCTTTCATCCCATAGCAATAAACTTCCACGTAAGTGTTAAGATACAAATCTTACTGTCTCATAGCTCTGCCTTCAACATGATGAACACAAGCGTCCAGACACATTGATGTGCATGCAAACAGGTGTATGTGCTCCATATTGTTGCAGATAAAAATAGCTCATGAGCTTGGAAAAGCAGTTTGCTTTAATCCTCGGATTTTGGAAAAACCCTTGTAGCCAAGAGCAGAATCTCATTTTTAAAGATAATTGGCATTTCCTCCTCAACCACAAATATTTCAAATATTTAAATAAGCTTGATAGCATGCAGAGGCAACTCCTCAGGCCCAAGTCCTTGTGACCGCAGAAATTCAATCTTTTTCCCTTCTCTCTTTCCATCCTCTCAGAGCTTTCGGGTGCTGTGACAGAATCTGTAGGATTGTTAAGATTTTAAAAAATAAGGTACTTAGCTATCAGGCAAAAAAAAAAAAAAGTCATCATGCCTTCTTTTTTGAGGTAAAGAGCAAGATAGGAAATTTTTTTTATTAACAAACTGGCAAGAGGAAAGCTAGTTGACTGACGAAGGTTCCAACTGTGTGGGTAACCTGTTTAGCCAGGACCAGATGGTTCAGAGAGCTGGTAATGAAATAAAACGTATTCTCTATCTAGGTCAGCACTGAATCCAGCCTAGGTTACAAATTACAGACAGTTGTTTGGCCAGATGTGTGTTCAGAGGCTGATGGAAATGAAAGGATGTCCTGGAAAACGGATATATCTGAATTTGGTTCTAATTTGGCTCCTTTTTGGCAGCCTTCAGTTCTGAGTTCTCAGATGGCATCATCGTGGAAGAAAAGTTTTCTGTACAGGACAGATCTGTAATTGTGGTTCTGTTCCAAAAGATTAGAGAATATCACTGACTTTCCAGAACTTTAAAGAAAAAGATAGTGTCCACCATAAACTAGAATGTAGGGAATCCCCTCAGGTACAGTAGACAGGAGTGTAAATTATTACAAATTTTCTATAGGTCATTTGACCACATATATCAAAAACTCCTAAAAACTTGCAAAGCATTTGCCCAGCATTCTACTTCTAGGAGTTTATTCTAAGGAAACAATCAAGAATGTGCCATAAGATCTGGTTTATAAAAATCATTTAAAAACTAGAGCAGTATATTAATCTTATTGCTCAATACGAAGGGATTTTTTTTAAATGGTGATGGAATGGAATATCTTCAGCCATTAAGAACAATATTTCAAATATATATTTATTAACATAGAAAGATGCCAAAATTAGTTATAAAATAGCCAGACTTGACTTTAGCCTTTTTTTTTTTTTTGGTAGAGACGGAGTCTCACTCTGTCGCCCAGACTGGAGCGCAGTGGCGCAATCTCGGCTCACTGCAACCTCCACCTGCTGGGTTCAAGCACTTCTCCTGTCCCAGCCTCCTGACTAGCTGGGACTATAGGCACAGGCCACCACGTTCAACTAATTTCTTTTGTATTTTAATAGAGATGGGGTTTCACCATGTTGCCCAGGCTGGTCTCGGACTCCTGAGCTCAGGCAGTCCTCCCGCCTCGGCCTCTTAAGGTGCTAGGATTATAGGCATGAGCCACCGCACCCGGTCGACTTTTGCTTTTCAAAAAAAGCTTTATATACACACATGCTTATATATATAATACATACATATAGTGCTTAAAAATAAATTAAAAATTAGCCACAATGAACCCCGGGAAATAGAAAAACAGGCAATTTTTCTTTCCTTTTAGAAATTATCTATTTTCTAAACTTTTTATAACAAACAAGTGTTTACTTGTATGTTTTTTGTTGAAAAGATATTTAAAAACAGAAATTAAGAGCTTTTCAGAAGGATTTGACTTAGCGGTCAAAAGGCAAGATGGTGGAGGTGTAGTTCAGGAAAGAAAGGAGGTCTGTGAAAGGAAGAGGTAAGCAAGATTCTATCCTCTTTCACAGGAACTGTGCTTCTAAGGAAGTCATCTCCAAACTCCCATGGAATGACTTTGCTGTGGAATTGAGAAGAAGCCTCCATGGTCTTTCCACAGCAATACAGAGACATCTGTGTTTTCAGAACTTCCAGGCTGCACCCAGCCAGCGACCTAAGGAGAAACCTTCCCCCCTGAGTGTTGGGATGGAGTGAGCAGCTCCCAGGCAGGAACAAAATCAGGCCACCTGTCCCTTTTCAAAAATGCTCTTCTTATTTCTCATCCTCGGTGACTTAAACATTAAATTTTCTAATCCCCCAAGAGGGTTCTTTGAAAATATGAAAAGAACCAATATAATCTGTCAAGAGAGAATAGAGCCAGTAAAAGGAGACTTCTTCTCAGCTTTGTTGGTTTCGGGTATTATCTCCTGACAACAGATGTCTCAGCACTGGGGGACGAGAACAGTGGGGGAGCAGGTGTGTGGGGTTGGACAGGACCCAGCTCTGTGGTTGACGCCCCTTTTCCTCTTTGGTCCTCTGAGGCCTGCAAATAAACAAATAAACATCTCTCTCTCTCTCTCTCTCTCTCACACACACACACACACACACACACACACTTCTTTTAGCACAAGCATGTTCTCAAAAGACAGTGCAGCAGTCAAACCGAGAATGAGTAAGTCCACTCCAGAATGCTAACATCAGTTCAAAACCCAAGTAAGCCAGCAGCCCAGCCTTGGTTTTCAAGACTCCTAGGTAAGAGGAGAGCTGAGATGACGTGCATAGTTTCTGTGCAACAGGCTCCTGGCCTCCTTCATGGCAGAATGTGGAGTCGAGAAGACATATGTGTTTAGAAGTGACCATGCCTGCAGCTGAGAGACCTACGATAGCCCAAGGCAGCTGTCCCCTGGCTAGACTCTACTGACCACCTCTTGGTGCCACAGGGAAAGGGGCTTTGGGAACACACAGGGCTGATCCTGAAGAACTTGGAGGCCAATAGCACAATTTATGGAGCTGCTTTGGATTCAGTGACATAAATTCTTGGAATCTTAGTGCCTTTATTTGTAAAGTGGAAATGAGACCATAAACCCAGGGAAGTTATAAGGATTAAGTGAAGTGATTCAGCCAGAGCATCTAGAAGTGTCTCATGTAAAAGGTTTACAGTACTTGGACTGAAAAAGACTCTCAGAGTCCTATCTTCTGACCTAACTTTCCAGTGCTGAAGATTGCAAATCCTCTATCTCAATATTAGTTTTCCCTATCTAAACTGGGTAAACAGCTCCCTGGAATACAGACCACGTTTTCTAGCCTCTAGCCTCTCTTGCAGTTAGGTGTGGCCATGAGACTATGTTCTGGCCACTGGCATATAAATGGGAGTGCCATATACAGCTTCTGTTACTGGAAGGAGTGGGCCTCCTCACCCCTCCTCTTTCCCTGGGGTCAGAATAGAACTTGATGGCCAAAGCTTAAATAGTCAAATAGTCACATTGACCCAAGAAGTGAGAATGACAGAACAACAAGACAGAAGGACAGAAGGAGGCTAAGTTCCTGACAACTTCACAGTCGCCACATCATTCCCTACCTCTGGATTCTGTTACATGAAGAAAATAAAAATTTCTGTGTTTTTAAAGCCACTGTTGTTTTGAATTTTCACCTCATTTAAACATCACTCATACTGTATTTAAAGCTGACTTTTTTTGGTCTCACTGTCTGTGAAAACAATGACTAGCAGCTTACCATCCTAATAGCAGACTTTCATATTTGTGGAATCTCCTGCCAAATGCCTCCTCTCCTCCTACTTGCAGCATCATATATGACACAGTCTCCCCTGCTCCCTATCGTGTCTGTCTCCATCTTGTTTATAGCAAGTCCTGCCCACCCTGAAGCATTTCCCAGCTGAAACAGGGCTCTTCTGCTAGGCGCCCACCAGACTCACCAAATATATTTGAACATTCAAAAAAGATTAATTTTATAAGAGAAGAAGTAAACACACACTTCAGGGAGTGGAGAATGGAGATGGTATTCTAAGGTCTTTAAACTGCAACATTTCAGAGATGTTTTTAACGATCCAGAAAGACTTGTTTGTAAACTTTTGGGAATGATATTTTTTCCTTAAATAGAAGATTTATTTTAGTCTCCCATTTCCTGTTTCCCTCTGTTTATTTTGTGATGAGTGACCCTGATATGATGTTTCTTTTGTACTAATTTTATTTCCTAGAGATTTTTATCTCTGACAGTGTTTTGTACTCCCAAAAAGTTATTTTATTGGCTATGATTTCTTTGGGGCAGCTTATTTCCTTGCTAGAAAAAATATCTCATGATTTGTTTTGGTGGTTGCTGATGGTATGTGGCTGAATGTGTAAGTGTGTGTGTCAAAAGATATATATGTATTTATATATATAGAGAGATACATATAAAGCTTTATATATATACATATATATAGAGAGAGATACATATAAAGCATTATATATATATATTTTATGTGCCAAGTGGCAGTTGTCACGTTATATATATATATAAAACATAAAATATACATATAAAACATAAAATGTATCATTTTCAAGTGTAGAGTTCAGTGGTATTTACACTCATATTATACAACCATTACCACCATCCACCTCCAGAACTTTTCTATCTTCCCCAGCTGATACTCCATACCCATTAATAAATAACTCTTCATTCTTTACTACTGCAGTTCCCAGCAACCATTATTCTACGTCTCTGTGAATTTGCCTATTCTAGGTACCTCATAAAAGTATAATAATATGGTATTTGTCCCTTTTGGATTGACTTATTTCACTTAGCATAATGTCCTCAAGGCTCACCCATGTTGTAGCATGTGTCAAAATTTCCTATCTTTTTAAGGCTGAATAATATTCCATTGTAGGTATATACCACATTTTATTTATCTCTTCAACCATTGACAGTCACTTGAGTTGCTTTCTACCTTTTGGCTATTGTGAGTAGTGCTGTTATGGATGTACAAGTATCTCTTTGAGACCCTGCTTTAAATTCTTTTGGGTACACACCTAGAAATGGAATTGCTGAATCACGTGACAACTCTACATTTAATTTTTTGAGGATACCTCATATTGTTAAGGATTACTTCAGAGTTAGAGCATGAGGGTACAGTTATTCCAGTAGCGAGTAAAACAATGGTTCCGAAACCAAATTATGCAACAGAATTACTTGGGAACTCTTAAATACAAACCCCCAAGTGCCCCACTCCTCAAGACTATCCAATGAGACTATCTGTGGAGGAGCTTGGCATTTGGAACTTTAACAAGTTTTCCATGCCACTCATCTGTGGAGTATCCTTTGGGACCATTGAGGAGAAGAAGGAGGGTGCTAGCTGCCTGTATGTTTACTATACACAGTGACACAAAGACAAGCTTTGTGTAGACACTGGGTCACACTCTGTCAAGATCGCTATGCATTGTAGAATTTTTTTGTAAGAGAGTGAAGGAGCAAGGAAAGCCTTCTCTGTGGCTTTGTGGAAAACCACAATAATACCATTCACCTTTGGAGATTCACAGTTGCTTAAGGGCTGGGTGTCCTTGTTAATCTCTCAGGGGTGGACAGAGATGCTTCCTCAGGGAGTTTTTTATATGCACAATTCCTGATTGACCCTGTTTGTCACTCTCCAATATCAAAGGCTTCTATTTGACAATGCCTTCAGTCAAGCCTTCTCATAGGTGATTGGGCTTCCTTCTACCTAGTCTGCTGGAGCTTTTACCTCTAACAGGGTTTCCTGGTTCGATGGATTGTGGCAAGGGTGGCAGGGTCACTTGGCACAAAGCATGACAACTCTGTGCAAGAAGGAAGATCTGTGTCTGCCTGAGCTTATGGGAATGCTTACAAACTTCTATGGATTCTCCAGGACAGACACTATTCACAAGAAGTGTGCACCAGGGTATTTTCTTTAAATAAGATATTTTTTAAAGTTTTGTTTTATAGTTTGTTATTGGTGTAAAGTCATTCATATGGAGCTTAGTTTGGAAACGATAGAAAAACAAAAGGAAAAATCATTCCAAATCCACTCCTAGACTTCTGCCATTTTAGTGAATTTCCTTCTTGTCTTTTTCTCTGCATAGTTTTTTGTTTGCTCCCTTATTATATCTTAAGTTTCTCCCCATGTTATTATAGATTCATAAGCACATTTTAGTGAGTACATGGATCTGCCATAATTCACTTAACTGTTTCGAACATTTTTCCATTGTTTCCAGCTTTTCTCTCTTGAAAATAGTACTGGAATGCACATGTCCAGGCAGAAAACGTTTTACAAATTGTTTTCTTGGGGCAGAGTCTAAGAAGTGGAATTATTAAGTCAAGGTCATGAACATATTAAGGTCTTTGATATGTAGCCCATCTAATTTATGAAAGGATTGGTATCCAGTTGTACCCATTAGCAATGTATAAAAATGCATATCATTATATGGATTTTAAATCAGTGGTTCTCAACTGTTGGCAATTTTGCCCTCAGGGAACATTTGGCAACGTTTGGAGGCATTTTCAGTTTTGTAACTAGAGGTATACTGTTGGCATCTGTTGGGCAGATCCTGCAATGCACATTAGAGTTATAGACAGAAAGAATTATCCGTCCCTGAATGTCAACAGTACCAAGGTTGAGAAACTCTGCTCTAACCATTAGTTGGCTCACAATCCTCTTTAAAAAATAGAGCATCTTAGTCCAATTTCAGGGCTCCATTGTCACTTATTTCTTCTCTCAGTGTCATATGATGTCAATGTTGAACATTGGCGTAACACCAGCTCAATGTGTTCTTGTTCAGAATTGGCACTCTGTTCCAGAATCCAATCTCCCCTTGACCAGTGCAAGGTACCACTAAAGCATCCCTTCTTCTGAGACCCTGGGAGTTCTCACCAGTCAGCTATCAGTGGCTTTCAGTCCAGACCACTTGCACCCATCAGAAATGTCCTAACACAATTGCACTTCAAAAAGGGGGATCCAGGTGTCCAGATTTTGAGAAGTGTTCTGGAATTCAGTGCAAATTTTTCCACATGTCCCCCATCCCAAACCTACAGTAGCCACTGTACAACACACTAAAACCCTAGGATTTTGAGAACACAATTTAAAAATCACTGCTTTAATCTGCGGTAGTAACAGCTAGCTCCTCCCAATATCTATACTCCCTTTCCTCCATGGTAACTGAATCCTCAATTTTTAGCTGATCAATAGCTTCTCAGAGTATATATCTCAATTTCCAGATTCTCTGGCAGCTATCCAGTGGATTATAAGTGAAAGTGTTGAATGTGACTCTGGTGGTACCTTTTCAGAGAGGAGACATGCCCTTTTTTACTAAAAGCAGAACTATTGGCTTCATGGCTTGAGCTAGAGTGACCATCTTAGACCAGGAAGTGGAAGCCATGTTTAAAGGATGGCAGAGCAACTAGACAGAAGGAGCCTGGGTCCTTGATGATCATGGAGTAACTGTACCAGCCCTGCATGGTTTACCTCCAGGCTTCACTTACGTGAGAGGGAAATAACCCTATGCTTAAATTAAGTCACTGTTATTTTGGTTCTATTACAATTGAGCCTAATCTTAATTCATACATAATCCAACTCCCTCATTTGAAAGATAAAAATGGAGGCTAGAATTGACCTTTTCTATCAGCTCTCTTAGAGTTTGCTGAATAGGTTAAAAAATGTGTGAATCATTTAAAGAAAATAGTATATTTTGGGATACCTTAATACAAAGACTAGAATTTGGAGTAAAGCAAAGGTTTCAGAATATATGAGGTGAAAGTTGGGGTACAACCAAGAAAGAGAAAATAAAACATCAGCTCTCATTTTTCAAGCTTAGATCTTCTGAATCTGGGAGTAGTTATAGCTCTAACGACACCCTTAGTGATGTAATGATCCATTTTTAGCAATTGGCATGTCTGAACGCAGAGACTGTTTATAGAGCAGTGTAATTAGTAGATACTTCATGGAAATGATTGTTGTTGGTTCAATTATTCTTTAATAGATTGGATAGATCGAGAGACTGCTCTAGAAGGAGAATCAACCTTTCTTTTCTCCTCATCAGGATAAGAGAATACTCATAATTTATTAAGATCATCTCCTCAGTTTCATTTCGCTCACAAAGGAAATATATGCGCCTTCTTAAAATATACAGATTTCTTTCCCTGAGGGTCTAGCAGGTAAAGAAAAAAGATAATTGGCATTCCATTGAGTTAGAAAAAAGCTGTCTGCACATTGCCTAAGCAACCAGCCACTCAGGACAATTCTGCCAAAACACTCAATTCTGTGAAAAATTCATCAGCCTGGTGATTTGACATCCATGGCCTTCTGCTTGCACCTCCCAATTGAGTCACTGAATTTCTCCTTTTCTACTGCCTGTGATAGCTTTCTATAGATCCTGCTGCAGGTAAAGCTTTGATTTCACAGAGGAAGTCATCTATCTTTAAAACTCCCCACTGGGTGCCTTGACCCATCATCATCAGAAAATTCTCTGCAGAAAAGAGGTTCAATTGCCTAGCAGAGCCTGGAAGGCCAGACAAAACCTAGTCCATTGGAGGAGAAGAAAGAATTTGAAAGATGATCATTAATTGGCATTCTCCTTTTACTTCTTTCCAGTGTCTAGAAAATGGTTTTTCTTGGCTCTAAGACTAAATGGAGTGAACACCTGGTCCAGCTTTGCTTGAGCCTTCTTCTCTAAGCAACTAATTCCCAACAGAAAATATGCTCACACCTTGTAGCCTCACAGCAAAGGGAAGGAAAAGCCCCCGTTTATCCTGTCTCTTTGATTTCATTTCAGCCTCCGGGAGGTCAAGTCAGTCCAGGAAAGCCTCATCAGGTGATTCACAGCAGCAGAAAACAGTTTGGCCTGAGTGACTGCACCATTATCAAAGTGCAACAGAACCGTGGCAGCAGCCTTTTGAGTAGGTTTCTGTGTTTCTGAAGGATATTTGCATTGTAGAAGAGAAACTCAGAGCTGCACCAAGAATCAATCTGCAGAACATGGCCTTTCTATGCCAAGTGACTCTTCTCATCTGGGACTGGCCTACTTTCATGCTTCCTCCTCCTCTCATACCCGCTAGTCTAGCTGGTTCCAACTTCTCATGAGCTGCCACACCCTGATTCTATCTGTAGGTTTAATCCCTCACTTCAATCAGTGGTGTTAGAGCCAGCTCTTACCAGCTCAAGATAGTCAGTTATGCCTATCTCTCCCCATTGACATGTTCAATAGCATCACTTTGGTAGCATGAAATTGAGCAGGGTGAGTGTAGTTATAGCACAGAAATGAGCAAATCCTGCAAATAAGGCTTTTTCCCTCCAGTGAGCCAGTTTTTAAACATTTGCCACCAGGCAACTGGATTTACTTCTTTTCAAAAGGTAAATCTAATTAGGACTGACTTTATGTTGATAAGTGTTTAACTCTAATTTCAGACTTAGAATAACAAAAAGGGAATACCAGTTCTGAGCAAAACCATAACATGTGCTCTATGCAACTCCTGCATAGTTTTCTTCAGAACTCTTTCCTCCAGATTGTTCCTCCTCCTCTCCTTCACTCTCATCTATCCCCAAGCCAGCCCTTCTGCAGTAAGACTGGGCTTCCTGGACATTTCCCGACCATTCCTTCCTTTCAAAATTACCTGGCCAGGCCAGGCATCGTGGCTCACTCCTGTAATCCCACCACTTTGAAAAGCTGAGGTGAGAGCATTGCTTGAGCCCAGGAATTCAAGACCAGCCTGGGCAACATAGGAACACCCCATCTCAAAAATAAGTAAATAAATAAAAATAAAAAATAAAAAATTGACCTGATCAATGTTCCATTCACCCAGGCCAAGTGGATAAACATCTTCTAACTGGAATTGGCTCCATATTTTATTTATATTAAAGGAGTATATTTTTAACAAAAGGCATTCAATATCTTAGCTTTAAGCAGTAAGATTGGGGAAATTTCAGTCATATTGGCAAGGCTAGCAAATATATGGACAGCAGTAAAACTAATTGCTGTCTCTTAAATACACCCTACATACTTACTTCAATAAAGAATGATAAAGGCCAGGTGTGGTGGCTCACACCTGTAATCCCAACACTTTGGAAAACCAAGGTAGGTAAATCACTTAGGCCTAAAACCAAGGTGGGTAAATCACTTAGGCCTAGGAGTTTGAGACCAGCCTGGGGAACATGGCAAAATCTCATGCCTAAAAAAAAAAAAAAAAAAATTAGCTGGGCACAGTGATGCATGCCTGGAGTCCCAGCTACTCAGGAAGCTGAAGTGGGAGGATCACCTGAGCCCAGGGAGGTGGAGGCTACAGTGAGCTGTGATCACACCACTGCACTCCAGCCTGGTAACAGAGTGTCTCAAAAATCATCACCATAATAATTACTATTATAAAATAATGCCACTTTGGAAAACAGTTTGACATTTCTTCAAAATGTTAAATGTAGAATTACCATATGACTTAGAATTCTGTTCCTAAGTGTACACCCAAGAGAATTGAAAACGTACACTAAAAAAATGTATATGAATGTTCATAGCCACGTTATTCATAATAGCCAGAAAGTGGAAACAACCCAAGTCAAATGTCCATCAGCTAGTGAATGAATAAACAAAATGTGATTTATCCAGACACTGGAATATTATTTAGCCATAAAGAGGAGTGAAATACCAGTACATACAACATAGACAAATCCTGAAAACATTATACAAAGTGAAAGAAACCAGGCACAAAAGATTATATATTGTATAATTCCATTTCTATGAAACGTCTAAAATAGGTAAATCCAGAGAGACAAAAAATGGATGAGTAGTTGACAGAGGCTGATGTAAGGAGGAAATGTGGAGTGACTGCCAATGGGTATAGGATTTTTTTGTGGGGGTGATGAAAATATTCTTAAATTGAATAGCAGTAATGGCTGCACAATTCTGTGAACATAGTAAAAACCACTGGATTACACATTTTAAAAGGGTAAATTATATCAATAAAGCTATCATTATTATTACTATTACTATTTTGAGATGGAGTCTCGCTCTGTCGCCCAGGCTGGAGTGCAGTGGCGTGATCTTGGCTCACTGCAAGCTCTACTTCCCAGGTTCACACCATTCTCCTGCCTCAGCCTCCCGAGTAGCTGGGACTACAGGCGCCCACCACCATGCCCGACTAATTTTTTGTATTTTTGGTAGAGACGGGGTTTCACCACATTAGCCAGGATGGTCTCGATCTCCTGACCTCGTGATCCACCCACCTCAGCCTCCCAAAGTGCTGGGATTACAGGCGTGAGCCACCGTACCCGGCCACAATAAAGCTATTATTTTTTAAAAATAGATGTACACTAAATATGTGTTAGGTAATATCCTTTTATCATAGTCAATATAAATAACTTTACCACATTAAAAAAACAAAAACTAAGAATTTCAGGTTAATTTTGATAGGATTATGATTAGAGTAAATGAGCTATAAAAAGACATTTACTTCATCAGTGTCTTTTTTAAACATTAATTTGATGCCAATTAATTGAGTGCTTTACTTAATACTCCTAAAATAAAAATACATATTTTAATACCAATTGCAGGCCAACTTCAATTAGATTCTGCTTTGAACAAACTAAATATAAAAATGCACTTGGAAATTTTTAGAAAAAAATCCTACAGCTAATATCATACTTAATGGGGAAACCTGAAACTTTCTCACCAAGATCAGGAACACGGCAAGAATGTTCGCTCATACCACTTCTTTTCAACATTGTACTGGAAGTCTTAGCTAACGCAATAAGATAAGAAAAGGAAATAAAGCATACAGATTAGGAAGAAATAAAATGGTCTTTGTTTGCAGATGGCATGATTGTCTATGAATTGGCCAAAAAACTCCTGGAACTAATAATTCCTGGGAGGAGATTACCCTGTAAGCTCTCATAAGAACCTTCCATGTGCAGCCACATCAGAGAAAACTTAAGGGCACAGCAGAATCTAGTGGAGGTGCTTTGGCTCCTATGCAATGTGAAAGATACCCCCCATTGTGCCCATGTGCCCTCTTAGGGGACAAGAAAACTGAATTGAGAGGCATTGGATCTGCCAAGGGACCTTGGTGAGAGGTAGTGTGGCCCCAGAGCAGAGGATATGGGAGCAGAAACTCAGAAAGGTCGGTAGTGCCAGCAGAAGCCATGGTGGAGCAAGTCAGCCTGAGAGAGGCCAGTCTGTGAGTTACACCAGCAGCAGAAGACAGCGGAAATACCAAGAGGGCACCCAGCCCAGTGGTCACCACCCATGCAGCAATCCCAGCCAGCTGCTCCATGGCAGAGACTAGCAAGGAACTGATAGACCTCACATCTACCTAAGAACCCCATCCTCCCTCTAACATCATAGGGTCATGGCAGAAATAGCCATCTCCCTTATACTTACATGTCACCGTAGAGGAGCAGAGGTGGAAGTGGAGCATTGTCCTGAAAATATCTAGAAAGACCATTTACATGACTGGATCTAATCAAGCACATTGGACCTAACTAACTAGAGTTACTCCTACCCCTGCGAAGCCCCTCCCCCACTACAGGGTGGGCTCTGATGAGGAAGATTAGACCAGTTTGGGAAAAACGAAGGAGCTATGTCTTTTTTTGCTCATCTGAACGTAATGTGAGAAGATGTGAATCATCTACAGACAAATTGTTCTATATAACCTTTCTCCCAAGATGCTCACGTGGCAAGGGTCCCATGGCCAAATAAATCTGGGAAGCCCCGCATCCCGAATGCCCCTTCTGGAACTACACAGCACACCCTGGCATATTAAAGGGTTTGAATGGTCCATAGTGAAAAGCTTGCTGAATTTGTGTTTAACCTACCACCATGCTTGGCCCTGTAGCCTTCCTTCGCATAACTCCCGTTAATGTTCTAAAGAACTCATGCTCTGGAGAATGCACTTGGAAACCTTGGCTAATTGAAAAGTTTGCTGGGCTCAGCTATGCAAAGCTGAGTCATGGATCTAGCAGGCAGGGGAATTACCTATACTTACCTCCTCACAGAAGAAATGGAGCATTCCCCAAACAGAGATTCTCCATCCCTAGGTGGCTCAGGCACACAACATAGATGCTTTCCAGCATTTCTGGTCCCTTTCCATGATTTTGGGCACATTTGTGTGATTACAGTCATATTCTTTACACAAGACTTTATTCTAGCTGATTCACGGTTTTCACTTTGCTGCCAGAAATGAGTTGTTAACGATGCACACACATCTTTGGTTTTCCTATGCAAACCGTTTACCGAAGTGGAGAAAGCACTAGACTAAAGAATCTAGAAAAACCTGGATTTGAGGCTCTTCCTACCCATTAGTAGATTACCAGCCCCAATTTGAGTGTCAACAAACCATCAAAAGCAAATGGAAGCAGAGCCTCGGGCCCTTCACTAATGCCCTACCACAACAGGATGTGGGCTTCACACATTCCTCGGTTATCTCTGAAGATTGCTCCAGTGACCTCCTGGCCATCTGAACCATCCCTTCTCAGCCTCATTTTGTACTTGCCCCTCAGATCATAAGACTAAAGCAGCCCTGAATTGTATGAAGGGTGTTTCTGACCCGTGATTCAGGACCTTCTAGGGGCGAATGTCTCCAGCTCCCATCCTCTTCCCCTTAGTTACTGACACAGAGCTTCTTCTTTCTCTTTTGCTGTGGTCTGATGGCTTGAAGAGAACCACAAAGCTGACACAGGACAGACTGTAGTCTTGGACACCCTGCAGAGCCTTGTTTCATTCCATAATGGGATTAATAAAAGCTGTCTGTTTTATCTGCTTTACAGAGCTGTTGTGAGGATCAAAAGAGTGAAAGTCTACCCAAGTCTGAGGTTTGCTATAAAGCCCATTATAAGAGTTCCTTGTTATTATCTATTTTTATACAATTGAATGTTTAATGTTATCAGTATCTTTAGTGACTCTTCAAACAGCCCAATGTTATTTGCTTTCTCATAAAAAAATGAGGATTAATGCAATATGTTTCCACCCAGAAAAAACTTAACTAAGAGGAGGGGTAGTAATCAGTGTCCCCAAATACATTCATGAAATGGTCCTGTAAACAGGATGCTCAGGCCCATATAAATGGATATGTGGCTCCTAGACCATGTTCCTGCTCTGGTCGTTAGCTACAGATCTGGCTTTTGCTCATTTGGGAACTGCTGACATTGACTTTTCATTGGTTTTTATTTTTTCTTGGCCTTCATTACTTCCTTCCTTTCTTCCTCCCTCCCTGGCTTCCTAAACTTTTGTGATGTTCAAACTTTTGGCACAAAGGACTGCTGATGTACCTTTTGTACAACAAGCTGTCATACTTTACTTTTAGAAGTAGACACAATCAAACGTTGTTTTTTAAATCTTCTAGGAAACTTTTGAGAACAGATTTTGTCCAGTTCTGTCCATATTTTGAACATAAACTGTTCAATTCTTCCTATTTCCTCACCTACTGGTGGAACACCCACTCCAGGTTCAAGTGTCAACAAAACCATCAAAGGCAAATGGAAGCTGAGCCTTGGATCCTTCACCAAAAACCCTCCAACAACAGAATGTAGGATCAGATATTTGGCACCAGTTATATTTCTGGTGGTGCCACCAAAACTCCTAGGCTAAAATCATCTTGGGAGAGTTGAAGTTGCAGCCAAAACCCTGGAGAACTGCTGTGAAAGCACTGCAGGTGAAAAGGATGACTTTTAATACCCCCAAGAAATTTCCCTCTTGATTAGTTCTGGGCCAAATAAATCATAGCTGTATTGAACTTTCAGCTGAATCAATTTCCTCATGTGAGCCTCTCAGTCCTCAGAGAGACATCAACCAACAGAAACAATTCCAGGATGGGGCCAAGCTATTAATAGGTCTTTGGCATGCTGGCAGATGAGGGGCTCTCTAAGGTGGAATCAGAGGCTGAACTAGATCTGGAAACCTCCATAGTCCCTAATATTTGGTCACCTTCTTGTCCCTCCATTATAATAAGATTTAGATTCAATTTGTCAAAGCCTGTCATTTAGTTCACCTTGGAATTTTCATTTGTAGAACATAGGCAATCATGAACCTTCACCTCCCTCCTTTCCAAGAGGTGAGATTTTGAAATCCTGGTCAATTCACACATGTGGTAAGTGCTCGGGTGTAATAACAGTCATCTGCCTTTAGATCCATTCTCTCACTAAAACCCCACTAAATGCCAGGAGGCTAAGGCAAGTACTACCAGAGTCCCTTTCTATAGTTGAAGCAACTGAGATTCAGAGAGTTGGAGGGGGTTTCTCCAAGGTCCTACTGTTGGTAAACAACAGAGCTACATCTCAGCCCCACATATGTCTAAGTCTCATGCAGTTTCTTTGCATTCGGAGGGTTCTCAACCTAGAGTTGTTTAGCTGACCTCAGGAGATCGCCTAGAAGAATGTATATGTATAGCACATGCATTTTTCTAGAAAGGGAGTCCAGAGCTGTCCTGGAATTTTCGGAGATGCAAGACTAAAACATTGTTAAGAATGTTCTGCCTGCTTCATCTGGCATAGAATATGCATTCAACATTTGTATGCTGAATTGAGGATTCATTGTGGGGGAGCAGCAGGAAGAGGTGGGTCTCGGGGGATAACACTGTTTATTCAGAAGAGACCCAGTGGAGAATGACCCCCAGGCTACAGCAGCTGAGGTTCTGGCCGTGGTTACCTAGAGAGCACGTGCAGTGTGCTGTGGGTAAATTAGTGGATGGCTAGGCAAATTTTATGATGGATATTTAGTCTGAAAACCAGAACCAACTCAATTCACCTGGAGAGGACACATCACTGTAGAATTCTGTAGAGAGAACCCTGTTGAAAGAGATAAATTTCCTGCCCCTTTTCTGTACTTGGAGTGTAATGACCAGTTTAGGGGTTCCTGAGTCTTCCCTGGATGAAAAGACCCTTTAGGGCTTTTTAAGAAGCAAAGAAATAAAATCTTCCTGGGGAGATACCCTTCATCGGCTGGCCAAGCCTCATCCCAGAGTGAGATAAAGGGGAAGGTTGAACTTCCTGGCCTTATGCAGAGAAGATAAATGAATATGAGGCTTTGGCAATAGAACTGGAACAAATGTGTGGATCAAGGAGGATCGTTGTCAAGCCAGTTTTCATCTCAGCAACTGGACTAGCATTAGAGACACTAATGTGAACACCTTAAAGAACTTGACATGCATGATGGTGTGGCATCCCATCAGAGATGTGAAGTACAATCAGGACATTTTTATCCTAATGACAGAATATTATGTCCTCCCCTCTTGGTTAACAGGACACATGCTGCTAGAATGTGTAAAATCTGATTCACTTGGGCAGTAAGAAGCAAGCATAACAACCTCAAGTCAGGCTTCCAGTTTCGGATGGTTTGGGTCTTTGTGTTTGACAGGATGTGTTTAGAGGAGAGATTTCCGCAGCCACTGAAGCACAGAGAAACCTGGTGCCCAAAGAAGAATGAGGGGAAGCAAGAGCTGCGTGTGTCTCACAGTAAACAATGAGGCCGGAAGCATCCATCTGGAATGCAGTCAAAAACAAAAACCCTGGCCGCTCAAATGCTGGAGCATCAATGCAGCTTTTTGGCAAAACTTTGACAGATGTCAGATATTAAAGAATGCGTGTGTGGAAATGAGTTGTATGGGGAAAAGTTAGGAACAAGAATTATTAACAACCAAATAGTGTATGTTTGTGTGTGAAAGGTGGGGAGGGCGTCAAAAAGAAGCCCAGAGTCTGTTGCTGGAAATATCCTAAGTTTAAAATTCAGGCCACAATCCATCTCAGTCCCTTTCAGTAGAGTCCTGGCACTAGACTTGGCTTCTGGCAGCTCTTTGGGGGACCCCAAGAATAATAGCATGGGAAGAAATTTATTACATGTTTCAAGATCACTGAATGCTTCTTAATCAAGTTATAGTGAGGAGGAGAGGTTCAAGCAGCAGTACTGACATTATTTTAATTCACCTAGTAGAAAGTTATTGAAGCATATTTTATATAATTAGGGTCAAGAATGGATTTGGTGTCATTTAAGGCAAATGCCCTGAACACAAAGCCGATTCAGCTGGCATGATTTCTAGCATTGAGAACAGCAAGTCTGGCAATAATTAATCAGGCCAGAGGAAACAGTACAGAGACCACTGTTAGGCCACCCTCTGCACAAACCAGGGCAAGGAATTATGGAACTCCAGCAACTAGCAATAGAAGGGGCCCTCTGGAATACAGCAAAATGTTGTAGGTAATGGCTTGTGTCCGGAACATCTCAGGAAGCTCTATGAATGTTAATTAATTGTGCAATAGGCCAGGAAAGTCAGTAGTCTTTGTTTTACAAGCGCTAAGCATGCTGGGAGCTAAGTCTCCTTAGGGCTCACCAGGTGTCCTGGAGTGAATTGTCCTGGGGGTGAATTGCTGAGAGACCAAAACGAAAAAAGGAAAAAAAAAAAAGAAACCAACATTATTAACAACACAGCTGATGAGCAGAAACAGGACTTGGAGCAGAACCATGATGCTTAGCACAGATGCGTCCATTCAGGACCAAAAAATGTTGTCCTGAGCCTCAAAGCTGTCAAGCTGTGTGCAAGAAAGAATGAAAATGAAACCCCCCAAGCAGCCTCATGGCATTCTTGGACCATAAGCCTCTGAGGAGACTGGCTCCCAGCATGTGGAAGTCTGAGGTTCAAGAGTGGTAACAGCTTGCTAGTGGATGCTATGGAGCCAGAGCCAAAAGACACACATGGCACTCATTGTTTATTGCTTTACTTTTCCCCTTTGGCCACTCCCTGTAGATGCCTTGGGGATAAGACCAGCAGACTTGTCTCCAGGCATATTCCAAGGAGAATATTGGGAAAGCAGAGCACCAATTCTATTATACACAACAGAGCAGATAAATAGATGAATGGAGAAGGGAAACCTCATAGACAGAGGTGACATAGTGTAAGAAGACTCACAATTTCAAAGACTCAAATAAGATGGAATTTGCTTCTCTCTCATATAACAACCTGGACATAAACAGTCTTGGGGAAGTATAATGGCTTTATGGTGAAGGGGCCCAGACTCTTTCAATCTTGTTTCTCCTCTGTGCCTAGGGCATTGCCCTCATCTAAATGGTCCAAGATGACTCATGACCATCATAACCACATTCCAACAGGAAAGGAGAAGGGGAGAGCACTCCTTTATCTGGTATGAGAACAACCTGGATATTGTACACATCAGTTCTACTCACATCCCATTGGTTAGGAAATAGTCATGTGATCACACCTAACTGTAGAGGAGGCTGGGAAATGTAATCTCTTTTTTTTTCCCTGGGTAGCCAAGTGCTTAGCTAAGAATTATATTTCTATGGGAGCAGTAGAGAGGCAGTCTGAAGGAGCAAAGTGTGATGGCAGCCAAGTCTTTGGCTGTCTGTTGGAAGTCTCCCACCCCACACTCCTTCATCAGTTACTTCTCCTTTTCCTCCCTCTGGCCCCCAACACTCCCTTTCCTGTGCTCCACACAGCGCCTCCAGACCTGCTCTTTGCCAGTCCTCTGCTACCCAGATTCCATGATCCTGCTAGCACTCACTTCTTATTCTTCACTTTTCACATTCTCTTTTTCCCTCAGATCAGAGAAACTTAAAAATAAGGAAAGAAAATGTTGCAGCTTGCATGAACATCTGGGGAAACTTTTGCCTGGTTATAACTCCTTGTAGCAATTATCTTGACACTTTAAACCATCACCTCCCTAAATGCAATGGGAGGCTTCTCTACATAGAAAGTGGCTCTAGTATTTTTCTGTACTATGTGTGCTCAAAAACACCAAAGATATAATTTCAAACACACAAATCAAGATTCACTTTGCCTGGGTAATGGTGACATATACATTTATAGATGTATATATGACTAAATATGCAAATACATGTATATATGTGTAGATGACTATGCACATATGTATATATGAGAGTAAACATGCAAATGAACAATGACCAGACCATATATGACAATAGAATTCAGACTCACATAAGAAGCCCAGAAAGCCAAATCACAATCTCTGAAGCAATTGGCACAGGTCAGGACTTGGTGAATGACTGCCAGCTTCCCTATATTTTGGCCCTACTCTTCCAACTCAGAACCAAACAGAAAAAAACAAATATGATACCCTAACAATCACATAGGATGCCCCCCTTGTTGTTAGCCCACCTCCAGCTTCCCCCATGCTATCAGCCTCCAATTGGCACACCTGAAGCCTTCCCATTTTGCCGCCATAAAGTTTTCCCACTCCTGCTTGCCTTTGAGTCTCTGCCGATAGGAAGTGATGGTGCTGATTCCCTTGCTATAGCAAGTTCTGAATAAATAACCTCTTATTTTCATTTGCATGGTCTTTGTCTATTTTCACACTTGCAAAAAACTCACTGAGCTGAACATTTAACATCAATGCTCTTTATACTAATTACTGTATATATCTCACTCATCAAAAAATCTTGGAACCTGCCTGGTGAGGTGATGTGCACCTGTAGTCCCAGCTGCTTGGGAGGCTGAGGCGGGAGGATTGCTTGAGCCCAAGAGTTTGAGACCAACCTGGGCAACATAGCAAGACCCATCTCTAAAAAAAAAAAAATTAAAATCTTTATTTTTCTCAGCTGTCTGATGAAGAAGTTAATAATAAGGACTAATAAAGGAAAAGCAAAGTCAATGGTAAGATAAAGTATGTACTACCAGTTTCCATAGATAGCGACAGAACAAACAACTTCTCATCGCCTGTTCATTTGAAATGCCCCAAGCAGACTTAGGGATGTCTCCTTCATTTTATGGAGACACTATAATCACTGTGTTGAAAAGGAAGATTAGAATAAAACATCCAGAGAAATTATGTGTCCAGAGCTTCTGGGCCCCGTTCCATTCCCTAGCATCTGCATGGGGGGTTAAGGGAGAGACAGCGCAGGATATAGCTGACCCTAACTGTTCAAACTTTACCAACAAACCCATACACACAGCATGTTTTTTGCTCCCTACCTCTACCATAATGACACAGCTCTCTGTAGGAGTCCATTTCATCTTAACATATGACTTATGCTGGCCAATTCCTCCCTGAGACCCACCATAAGGAGGGCAGAACCATCTTCTATCCCCCAAACCAGCTCCCCAGGAGATCTCAGAGCACAATAAGGAATGTTCTTCAGTGCTCTCCCATTGAGCAGTAGAGCACATCTTGCAAATTAAACCCAGACAATTAGAATATAAAGAACTCCCCTACCAACAAACTGACTTTTAAAATATATATATATAAGAATTTAATTATGATTTAAGAATGTATTAATTATAAATTCTTATATACATATAAGAATTTAATTATGTATAGCTCTAGAAACAGAATGGAACTTCCCCCCATTGTTTTGGCTGAGATTCTGACATAAATTTTAATGCATTAAATATTCAAAAAAATCAAATATAAAAAGAGTGACACTTAGGATTAGGGTTGAGCATCACTAAAGTCACAGAGTCAACAATGCTATTTGTTACAATAACACAGGCCTGGTCTTCCAAATTCCAAAGTTGAATGTCAAATGTAAAGGACAAGCTCTTCAGTTTGTACTCCAGCATAAGTGGAGAAATGTGAGTAGAATCTACCAAAATAAAACATTACACACTGACAACTTGACACCCGGCAAAAGATCCCTGGGGATCCTAACTCATGGTTTTCACCAGGGACATAAAAAGATAATAAATGAAGGGAAAGATAGCTAACAACAGACAGTAGGTGTGAGAGTCAACTTAGCAATGCTAATTGGTTACAAAGTAGCAGAGACAGGACATTAAATATGAATGCCAGGAACAAACTGGTTATACCCAAGTCCTGCATGCAGCATAAGCTTCTCATGTTCCAGACAGAACATTACCTGTTACATGTCACCGAGCCCTTCCATGCTTTCTTAATTAATCCTCTGAAGCTCTGGGAGGGAGTTCTAATATTTCTTTCAGTTAAAATTGTCTACAGGTGTCCTTATTCTGGCACCAAATATGGTGGCAGTAAAACCCCAACCATCACCTCTTCCCTGACACTATCTCAGCATGCTCCCTGCCCAGGACCCGCTTACAGGGACTCTCACCACTGAGGTCCTTAGCCCTCCTTGCTGCTCATATCCATCCCTTTCTCTCCCGTTTCTCCTGCCTTCCACTGACCAGGCTTTTGTGTGGGCTCTGCTGGACCCTTGTCCTGTCCCCTGAACGGGTGGCCTTGTGACCCAGCCTCTCTCTGCTCCTGCTGACAACCTTATAGCTGTTCCCCATTGCCTTCCAAGCTAAACCACATTCTGACAACCCCGCCTGACATTCCAAGCCTCCTCCTGCCAGCTCAACCCTTAACCTGACTTCCCTGACAATCCTTCAGACACCCTCTTGTCTAGCCTTATTCTTTCTGGCCAATATTGCTTTTTTCTCTTTTTTATAAAAAATATTTTTTATTATGAGATATCAAAATTCCTCTTAGGATGTAGAAAGCCACAAGAAAACAACATTCCTTCTCTAGTCATGTTAAAAGCTAAATAATCTACAAAATCATAAATTTTCTTGAACCCATTAGAGAGCTAAGATCACAAAGAAACTAAGTGAACTAAATTCCAGAGATGACAAACCCCTTCAAGGAGATATGAGACACAAGAATTGTTTCACCTTTGACAGATAGTGGAAGGAAGAGGTAGCTGTGGGCCGGTATAAGACATAAACATATAAAAGTGCATAGAACAGGTCTATAAAGCTTCATGAATTATTGGAGATCAAATACCTGTATAATCACCGCCCAGGTCAGGAGACATCTCCTGGTATTCCTCCTCCCTCTGCCTGGTCTTTATGGTAAAGATGCCTTGCTTCTCTTTACCCTTTTACTGCTAAATGTGAGTCTCTAATCACTACAGTGCAGTTTGTCTTCTTTAAAACTTTACAAAATGGAATCCTACAATCAATAGATCCTCTTCAGGAACTGGCATCTTTCACTCAACATTGTGTGTGTGAAGTCCCACCATGTTGCATAGAGCTATAATTTAAGCCCATTCATCTTTGCTTCTGACTTCTCCCTCCTAAAATGTCTGTCCCCACCATCCCAGGCAATCCCAATATCTACGCACCAAATTATCACCCATCCTGGATTCAATGCAAATGCTCCTCTTCCTCCAAGAAGGCCTCCATATAACCCCTGGGAAGCTGCAATACCTGCATGTAGCTCCTCTACTTGGAACGTCTCTTCTACTCTACCTCTTTGCCATTTTGCTGCTCTGCATGATGGTTAATTGTGTGTGTTTTAACATATAGAGTGTGTCCTCCAAACCAAACAGCTGGACTATTCTATTTATGTGGGATCCTGTAGAGTGCTTGGCACTGTTCAATGAATTCAATAAATGAATGTTTAACAATGTTCAATGAATTGCTTAGCAATGTTCAATGAATTCAATAAATGAATGTGTCTACTTATCAAACTCTGCCTGCAAGACACAAAAGTATCATGGACTCCAGTAGGCCAGAGCCTGGCAGTACCCGGACGTTTTTCTTCTTACTAATGTTTGAATGTCTCATGTGGTCCTGTAGATGCTGGAGTGTCAGGGACTAGAATCAAGACTGCAGCTTGAACTTGGAATTGCTTTGGGAATTAATTTCTCAGTTCAAACTATTTCCATTTTATCTGCCTCTTTCTCAGAGGAGTGACATGCAGAACATCGTCTGGCTTTTTGAGCTTCCTTATTTGGATTTTGGGCAAACAGGCATTTCCTTTTTGGCTCTCTCAGATTAAACAAGTTGGTATATTATTTCAGTTTGAATGAAAACAGAGCGATGTTTCTGACATTTGCATTTTGAAAAATGGAAACTGTAGAGACAATCTTAGTGCATCTTGGGTGACCCATGGCAGGGAAAGAAGTGGTCGAGAAATCCTAGCAAACCTGCCTCTGCTCTGAAAAGGGACCTGAGGATGTAGAGGGAAATGTGGGAAGCAGAGCAGCTGAACAGGACCCCAAAGCACCAGGTCTCATGACAATAACCACTAGGACTGCGGCTCTTGCCTGTACCTCAAGGGGCCCCGTTGCCTGGTAGGAACACTGCATAGGATGTGAGTCCTTGATCTCTATTATCGTTTGCACTCTATGGAGTCTGGAAGTTGAAAACACCTATAAGCTGGGAGTAGGAGGAACAACACTTCTCCCTCAAAAAGCCAAACAGAAGAACAGTGATTATTACCAAACAATTAACAGTGGCTGCTCCTGGCAGATGAATTTATGGTGGGGAGTAAAGGGAGGTGTCCTTCTTCTTTCTGTATTGCACCTTTTGGAATTGTCTGTAATTCTTTATAAAAATCAAAATATTTTATAAATGAAACACAGGAACAACGTATAATATTGGTTTCTTTGCAAACGTGAAGACATTTACCTCCAGACTCCCCCACCTCCCCTTCAGTTTCCCATGCCCCATCCCAGACAGGTATCGAATGCCTTCCTCCCACTGGCAGCTTCCCTCTGGTTGGCTGTCTTCCTCCCTTTTCCTCCCCTCTTTGCAGTCCTCTGCAAGGAACCCTTGGCTTGCCAGGCCTGGGAGATAAAGCTCTTATCCTCCCCAGCCTTGCTGATATGGTTTGGATGTTTGTCCCCTCCGAATCTCATGTTGAAATGTGATACCCAATGTTGGGGATGGGGCCTGATGGGAGGTGCTTGGGTCATGGGGGTGGATTCCTCATGAATGACTTAGTGCCCTCCTGAGATAATGAGTTCTCACTCTGAGTTCATGCAACATCTGGTTGTTTGAAAAGAGTATGGCTCCTCCTCCCTCTCTCTTGTGTTCCCACGCTCACCACGTGACACACCTGCTCCCACTTTACTATCCACCATGAGTAAAAGCTTCCCAGGCCTCCCCAGAAGCTGAGCAGATGCTGGTGCCATGCTTGTTCAGCCTATAGAACCATGAGCCAAATAAACCTCTTTTATTTATAAATTACCCAGCCTTGGATATTCGTTTACAGCAACACAAAAGGACTTACACACTTGCCCACACCATATTCCATTCCTTCAACTGGTAGCCTGCCTCAGCTGGCTCATGTTTGATCAATTAACTCATAATGAAGTATTAATGCCCAGACTAATGCCTAAATTTCCTGTACTAAGAAACATGTTCTAAGAGTTACATACATGTTCACCATTTTATCTAATAATCCCATTTCTTGAAATACATTCCAAAGAAATCATCAAAAGAGTGTGTAGTGGATCCTGTTGATTCCCCACCAGCCTCCCTCTGCTGAGAGTGTTAGCTGCAAACAGTGCTCAGCTGATCCCTTCTCTGGAGGAAGTTACATGTGCTTGCCAACTACTCATCATGGGCAGCCCATAGCCGATGACCAACTAAAGTTCCTCTGCCTCAAGGTAGGATCAACTTTAGTGCAATTCAAGTCCAGAGCTCTGCATGTGGACAGGCCAAAGCCACCTCCAGCTGAGACCCCATCCTTCCATAGCTTCTTCCCTGCCCCAGCCTGCTTCCCACTCCTGTCCTCCTCTGCCCCTGCCTCAATAAATCACATGCACCTGAATCCTTTTCAGGCTCTCTGTATGGACAACCTTATCTAAGACACAGGGAAACATTAGACTCATGAAAAAGATTTATTACAGCGTAATAGAAATAATCAGAGAAAAACTGAGTAGACATTGATGAGAGAGATTGCCTTGAAGTGATGAAACGGGGGTAGGATACTGTTGCTTTTCACCATAAGCTTCCTCTCCCCTCCAACTTTAATTCACCAGGTGCTTGTATTAGTATGATTAAAATATTTTAAATTTAAAAATAGAAAACACTCACGCCTCTTCCAAATGAAGTGATGGTCCTGTATTTAATGGCTTTGATTTTGGAAAGTAAATCCAGAAAATTCAGTAAGTTCTGTTGGGCCTACAACAAAATCTATACTCCAGGAGAATTTTCTCTATATATATGTATATCATTTTCTGCTGGAATTTGGCTGTTAACTGAAAGTAACCAAATCCCAAATCAGTATAGAGTGAAAAAAAAAAAAAAATGGAGCCCCAACTATTTGTTACTAAACCACAGGACATTCCGATTATCTTAACCTACCCAGTGTTGATAGCCCCTAATGTGGTTTTAGATTAAATGAAGAGGAAGGAGAATTTGAGGAACAGGATAGACAGCTGAGCAGAAACTCTGAAAGTCATTGGCCCTAGCGGAACTGACCCAAAAGGACAGTAGATTCCGCCTCTGGGTGGGTTAAGGCTCTGTTGGGGAGGAGGGCTGGTCCTCACTGCGATGGGGAGGGGACAAGGAAGTAGGGAGCTGAGCTCTGCCAGGTGACTGAGTTGGCCTCACTGAGGTGTGAGGCAGGAGTGCCAGCTGCAAGAAGCCTGGGGAAAGTACATGGCCCACAGGCATCCATTGAACAGCTGCTGTTGCCCCCTCTGTGCCAGGCACTGTGAAGGGACTGGGGACACTGGAGAGCAATGAGGAGAAGTAGAGAGTATCAGTCAAGGATCTTTGATTGCAGGCAGCAGAAACAAATTTTGTTTAACAGCAGCAAAACTGAGCTTATTGAAAGGATAATGAGCCACAAAAATACAAGAAAGTTGTAGAACCAACTCGGAAACAGGCAGGAAAGAAGGCAGTTCAAGGCGGAGGGGCTAAGAAGAAGGAACCACAGGAATGATCTGAGGGCCGTTGTTGTCAGTGTTAACAGCATGAAAGGCAGCAGCCATTTCTTCCATCTGGTTTGTTCCAGAAAAAAGCATCTAAGCATAGGCTACACATCTGTCCCTGGCTGTGTACAGTGATCAAAGTCATTTACAGTGATCAAAGCTCTATTGTGCCATGATCACAGGAGGGGTCAACCTCCCACATTTGCGAGTGGTGGGGCTCTATTGAAGTTACTGTCCCCAAAAGACCACATACCATGGTGGATTCCCCACAAGGAAATTGAGGTGCTGAGAATGTGAATGAAAAGACTTTCTGGGGGAGCTGAGATCTAAGCTGTGATGTGAAGGATCAGCAATGAGCTGACCCAACAGAGGGGAGCAGACAGCTGAGGAACGCTCTGGACAGAGCCCACTGCCAGTGGCTGGATGCTGGAGAGCCTGGAGCAGTTTTGGAAATGGTAAAGACTGTATTTCCCCATTTTACATGGTTCCTTATACTTATAGGAGTGATTCAGTTGATGGTGCAACCTCAGGTAATGATGCAACCTCAGGTAATGAGGCCTGGGATTGGGGGACATCAGCATCTCCTTGAGCTGGATGCACAGCATGAGCTGGGTATGGCAGGAGAAGGACCTGAAGAGGTCAGCAAGGCCACTCGTGAAGGGTGCTCAGCGTTAAGCAGCTCCAGGAGGGGAGAAATTGAAACAATCCTTCCTGCAGTGGGTAGAAGATTGCAGAGCTAGAGGCAGGCTGAGAGTCAGAGGCTGTTGCTGTAATCTATTGCAGTAGAGACAAGACAAGAGCTGAAGGTGCAGGACACCAAAGGCAGTGAGCAGCAAGCAATAGTAAACTTTGTTGTAGCATAAAAGGGATCCCCAAGGACAGTCTCTGCATGTACACAAAGTTGCAAAGCCTCTGGGTTTCCTGTTGACATTCTAGCCACAGTTAGGACACCCAGGGTTAGGTCAGGTCACAGGTTCAGAATGGATCTTAAAGGTGGAAGGACTGGGTTTCAGACTCATGGCTGCCACTTTCCTATTGGGTGGCCTGGAGACAACACTTTATCTCTCTGGGTCATGGAGAATAGTTTCCCCATGTGGTTTGACTCCTCAGCATCTGCTCCCTCTTTGTCTGGTAAGACTTTTGATTTTTGTTTGGGGATCTACCCTATCTTCATTCTCCAGAAGTGGAGCTTATCCCATGGGCAACAATGATTGGTTCTAGGATGGGCACATACCCTAAGCCAGTCCAATAAGAATGAATCTTGGGAATTTCTGTGGATGCCCTGAGATGTTTACTCTTTCCTACTGAGCTCAACCCTGAAGTTAGTCATTCTGCAGCCATCTAGACTTCAACATGGAGAGAGCCACAACATGGGGTTCAAGAAGGGCAGAGCTGAGAGACCAAGAGAAAATGAGTCCTGGTGGTACTCTCAGCCAGCCCCTAGAGCAATCTAGACCTGAAGCCAGAAAAATACTCCTGATACTTTTCCAGTGCTTGCGACTTCCTATACAAGTTGCTGGGATCATCCAACAAAACAATAGAAATAAACAAGCTCTTGTTTATTACCTTGACACTAAGGCCAGAGTTTGGTTGGTGATGTTTTTCAGATGAAGTAGGTCCTCTGCAGCAACTGCCCCTCTGGGCAGTGTGTTCATTTGTTAAGGACATCCTCAGACACATGCATGTTGGCCTGCTGCAGCTGGCAGTGAGGACACAGGGGCAGGCCCTGCTCACTGAAGTGGGAGGTGCATGGGAGGGCAGAGGCAGGCGGTGCCGAGCTCAGTTCTGGGAAAGCGGGCAAGTGTGATTTGCCGTCTCTGTGCCAGCACACCGCGCACTATAACCACCTCTCAAAGAAATGTTTCTCCAAAGGAATGCAATGGAAGCTTGTGACGCAGCCAGGAAGGACACAGGAGGCCCCAGGAAAGGAATCTGATCGCAGCAGCATCCAGTGATGGAGGCAGCAAGACCTCCCTGTTTGAGGTCATAATAAAAGGTGTGGAACTTGGTGTGTGTTTAGGGTAATTGTACCAGCCCCTTCCCAAAGAAGCTCATGTTCTCCTCACAGGATCTCCATCATCATAGTGATCACAGCACTGACAACAGAAGCTTCCCTTGCTGAAGTGGCAATGGAAGGTGTCACAGGGCTTTGGCCTACACTGTGCATTTCTCAGTGGCACACAGTGTGCAGGTGTTGGAGCTGGGTGGCTGGGTTTGAATACTGGCAGCTGCGTAAGCGTGGGCAAGGGGCTTGCCCTCCATGCCTTAGTTTCCTCTCTATAAAGTACAGTTAATAATAGAGTTGGCTTTATGAGTTGTTGTGAGAATTAAATGAATACATCTAGGGAGTTAGGACAGGGCCTGGCCTGCAGTGAAGGCTCTGAGTCTGTGGAGTAAGTATTATAAAGAAACCTGTCTTTAGCTGACTGGCAAGGCAAGCCTTGAATCAGGGCTTCTGACTCCGGGATCCACTTCTGACTCAGCCGGAAACAGAAGAGTGATGTTCAAAAACCCCAGAGTGGTTCATGTGGGCACATCCACACCCTCAGAACACAGAAGCCTCCAGCGGAATCCCTGTCAGGTGCTCCCTCTGAGTCAGCGGCACACTGGGCACATTGTCATTAATTATCCTCAGAGCAAGGATGTGTCAATGTTCCCATACCCCATGTCTGCAGCTGCAAACAGCTGGGGAAACTGAACAGAAACCCATGGCATTTTTATCAATGTTCAAACGCTATTCCTGCCTTCTTAGCCTCCTAACTGCTGGCTACTTTGGTATTTAAGGACAACAGGCAACTGGGGATTCAGTTGAACATCTGACCTGATGTTCGTGGTGACAAAACTTGAATCTTCTCCCCCCACCTGGTGTGAGTGAGGTGGTTCTTGGACATGTGACACCTAGGAGTTGGGGATCCTGGGTCTGGAGAACACACAATGTTCACATAACAAGCTCCAGGACCTACCGGAGATAAAATGAGATTTATCCTACTACGTGGGATGCCCAGATTCGCTAGTTTACGATTTTGAAGGGACTCCTATCTCCCAAATTGGGCTGGGAGGACATCGGGACTGAGATGAAACATTAGTCACCCGGAATATTCTCCACTCGGCTTTGCACAAAACAAAGGGGGACAATTCCTCTGTTGTGACCACAGCCTCTGGGCTTGGCAGTTTCTATCATCTTCTAACTGATCTCTAGCCTTCTGTTATGCCCCTTCTGATCCATCCTCAAGTGGCCACAAGGAGAACTCTGTGAAATACAAATATGGATATATCATTCACTCGCATAAAATTCTCTCATAGTCCCTCTCCTGTGGTCTAGAACAGCACTGTTCAATAGGACTTCCTATGATGGTAGAAATGGCCTGTATCTGCTCTACCCAATAGCCATATTGGACAGCTGGGTGACTATGGCTGTTGGACAGAGCAGATATAGAACCCTCAGTCACAAGTGGCTACTGAGCCCTTGAAATGTGGGTCATGTGTCTGAAGAATGGGATTTTTAATTGTATTTCATTTTAGTCAATTTAAATTGCCACATATGGCTACCATATTGAACTGCACAGGTCTAGAGAATAAAATCCAAAGTCTCAGGCACAACCCAGTTCTCCCTATCTGAGCAGCCTAAATTTTTTGCCAGAATTCATTCAAGTTGGGAATTCCAGCCCTAACAAATGGCTTACAACTCCTTAAACATTGTGCCTACTTCACACCTCCATGCATTTGCATCTGCTGTTCTCTCTGCCTGGAATGTTCTGATACCTTGCCTAAACTCGCAAGCTGCCTGTTTGAACAACCCTCCTTCAATAAGTAACTCCAGTGTTACCTCTACTATCAGGCTTTACCAAACACCCCTGCCCATCTCCCCAATCAGAATTAATCACACCTTTGCACATCCAGCACAGACATGCTTAGAGGCCCTTCCAGTACTTACAGCACTGATGTGTCTCCCATCTGCTCCCTCCAAGGGTAAAGGCAGGCTTCTGGAGAGACAGTCCTGTGTCTATTCCCCTTTGGGGTTCCACTGCCTAGGACTGATTTTAATCATATAAGGCAGTCATTGGATGATGACTGAAGAAATAAAATTATCATAGCAGACATATGTCATAGTATGGGTTGTCTTGCATCCAACTTTCTGCTTTATTCTACCTCTGGGACACCCTGGGACATCTCTTTATGTGTGGCCTTGAGATTTAGGGGAAGTAAAAAAGAAGATCCTCCTCTCACTGCCCCAGCCAATTCTTCCAGGGACTGATGAAACCATGAGGGATGCAGTAATGCCAGGGCAAATAGTAGCATTTCTGGGCCTTAGCATTTCTGTTGCCCAGTTTGCCAGCAGCTCTAGGATTAGGTCTCCAGTCTCTTGTCAAGCATGCCCTGATAGCCTTCCAAAGATTCCCTGAGATAGTCAGCTACCTCCTGGCAGTTGGCTACCAAGTGACCTTCAGCAGCAGTTATGCAGATAAAGTTTCCAGATCAACGGGGTCTTGCAGGAGGGGAGAGTATGTCCTCCTGTAAGGAGATTCAGTGGATGATGGGATGAACTATTATATTGCACACAGCTGCAGTTGAAGCTAGAGCAAAAGACCCCCAGCACGCTGGGGAGGACCCATCTAAAACTGGAGGGAGGTGAAACTGACAATGCCAGGGGCCTGGCCCATGCCAACAGGGCAGAGCACCATCCACTCCAGCCAGAGTGGCTGGGATAGCTGGGTGACTACATGCTGGGCCATAGGTTGGGCTGAGGGAAAGAAGGTAGGTTACCTTGGAGATTCCAAATAATGCTGAAAGATTGTTTTGATAGGAATTGGGAGACTGGGGGTCATGGTTGGGATCTGGGGTCCTATTGGCAAGTATTTTTGTTTGGGTTTCTAGTCTCTTAAATAAACATACCTTCAAATACATTGTAAACTGAGAGCTTTGTTCATCTGTTCAACAAAGTTTGTGAAAAGCCTCTTTGTACAAGGGACCATGCATGCCAGCACTCTTTCCCACCTCAGGCCTTTGCCCAAGTTGTGTCGTCTGCCTGGGTTGCTCTTTTTGCCTTGTCTGAGCAGCTCCTACCCATTATTCACACTCAGCTTAAATGTCACTTCCCCACAGAAACCTTCCTTGACACCCAGATTAGATCAGCTGGACCAGATTAAGTCTCCTGGTAGCTCACTTCATAGCACTTACCAGAGCTGTAGTTGTGTAGTTATTAGTGGGGTCATTTGAAGAAAGCCTCTCCTCCTTGCTAGGTGGCAGGCTCCATGAAGGCAGGGATGGTGCCTGTCCTGTTAACAGATACATCCTCAGCACCTCATAGCACAGTGTCTAACAGTCAAACATTTGTTGAGTGATTGAACAAAAGAGGAATGGTAAAGAGGAAAGGAAGGGAGGGAGGGAGGGAGGAAGGAAGGAAGGAAGGAAGGAAGGAAGGAAGGAAGAAGGGAGAAAAGAAGAGAAGACTGCAGCATTCCCTCTTGGCCCTCTGTGTGCCCACAGTATGTTACTGTATGTTACTTGTCCCCATGTATGCTCCTTACTCTTAAGAGAGGAAATAACAAGTGGCCTCTCTAGGCCAAGCACTCGAAGCCCTGGGATCCTGCACCCCTGCCAAGCAGGGTACCACTGCTGTGTCTTAGCCATCCTCCTCAACTTCACACCAGGTCCTCTGTAGGGTCCTGGACAAAGACAGCTCAAATTAAACTCCCCACCTTCCCAAACTACTGATACAAGGGTGGTAGGTATCCGGTGTTTTATTCTGAAGCTCAAACATCAAATAATATAAAGACAATATTTCCTTATCAGTATTTTTCACATTACACCTGGGAAGAATGAAGACTTATAAAATCTGAGCACTAAGTCCACCCAGTGTATACCCTGAATAGGATCCTAGACAACACAAAGGACATAGTGGAAAAACGCAAAATCTGAAGAGACTTTGTGATTTCGCTAACAGTGTTGTACCAATGTTAATTTCTGAGTTTTGACAAATGTTCCGTAGCTATGTATGATGTTGACATTAGGGGGAGATAGGTGAAGGGTATATGGGAACTCTGCATCATGTTTGCAACTTTGGTGTAAGTCTAAAATTATTCCAAAATAAAAAGTTAATTTAAGAAAAGAGGCGGGCACACTGGCTCACGCCTGTAATCCCAGCACTTTGGGAGGCCGAGATGGGTAGATCATGAGGTCAGGAGTTTGAGACCAACCTGACCAAGATGGTGAAACCCCGTCTGTACTAAAAATACAAAAATTAGCTGGGTGCGGTGGCAGGCACCTGTAATCCCAGCTTCTCGGGAGGCTGAGGCAGGAGAATCGCTTGAACCCGGGAGGTGGAGGTTGCAGTGATTCAAGACCGTGCCACTGCACTCTAGCCTGGGTGACAGAGCAAGACTCTATCTCAAAAAAAAAAAAAAAAAAAAAAA
>NW_012116389.1:2992288-3014877 GCF_000951035.1 Colobus angolensis palliatus
AAAAAAAAAAAAAAAGAAGGGTTCATTCCATCTCTTCTTTAAAGTACTGCAAGATATAAATTTCTGGGTGAAGAAATGATGGGTGATTTTTACTGCCTTTATTATATTTTCTCTACTTTTTACAATAACATATATTGCTTTTCAAATTAGAAAAGTATTTTTATGAAAATAATTAAATAGCTTGGTTTAGAAAATGTTCAAGTGTGTGTGATAAGTTGGATTTTTAATTGAAAAGACAATGGCATCATTAAGAACAAATTGTAAAAGATACAATAACCCATAATATTACTACCACAACAGAACTGGATTCTCCATTTTGCATGTAACTATTCACATGCAAACATAATTCTAAGCTGCAGTCGTTGCTGTCATTCTAACGCAGGTGTCTGCTTGTATTTCCTTCAGATGCAATTAAAACAGACTGTACAGTGATATCCAAATGATAAGTGCTTGAAATGTGCAGCTGCTCATATAAAACAAGTATGCAGAGGTTCTGAAGGTGGAGTGCTCAGCCCTCTTGGCCCCTTCAAGACCTCCTGCCCTTTTCATGAGTACAGGGAGCATGGTCAGATAGGGGTCTGGGAGGGTCATCCCTCCCTTGTCAGCGTGTCCCAGAGCAGACCCATGTGGCACCACTCTGAGCCACAGCTGCCTGCTGGGAATAGAAGAAGCTGCCTGAGAGCCCTCTGGACATGCAAAATGGGCACTAATGGGAGCCTGTTGTACTGATGTCATTCTAGATAGGAGTTTTGGGAGAAAAAAAAATGGATGCCTCCATCTCCTCTTGAAAGTGAAGCGGAGAATTAAGTTAATTATTCAGGGTCAAACAGCCTTTTTGAGCATCAAACAGGAACCAGGAATCCTGAGATTTTGCAATGCTCTGTCACTGCCTAGCCCTCCCCCATTCCATATTCTTATCTTGACCTGAATAACTTTCTCTTGAAGACCTCTCACTGGTTGTGTGAGCTAGTCCAAATCCTGTTAAATGAAAGCTTTCTTCTTTTACCAATTTGGGAAACAAAATACCATTTCGCACAAAGAAAAGTGACACTTGCCTTGCCTGTCTGAAGAAGCTAGCCCAGTCCCATAAATGAGGAAAGCAGCCCTTTGTCCACTGCAGAATATAAGCAGCTTTGGAGCATCCCTGCAATTTATGACTACACCCGTGTCCCAGGAGAGGGACCAGAGTGACACATTTTCTGCTTGGGGTAGTGGAGGCCTGGCTTGCCGGGAACCCCTGACCTTGGATCCAGCCCCCACTCAGGATCATTGGCTGCTCCTCGGACACCTGTGCCTGGGACTGTGATCTTGCTCCTCGCAATTCCCCACACTGCTGGAACACTGGGCTCCCACCTAAAACCACCAGCAGTTGCTGATGGGCCAAGTTCCAGGTCCTTGACCTGGCATCAAGGTGCCCACCAGGCTTTCTGCTGCTTCTTCCATCAGACCAGTTCCTCTGACGTCCCTTGGCACAACTCCCTCACTTCTACCTCCTCACGTCTGCTCCTTCTTTTCCGACGTCCTTCCCGCACCCATGAATTTCTACCCATTTCAAAGACTGACTCAAGTCAAGCTTCACAGAAGGGGACCAGCAGCATCAGCTTGCTACAGATACAGAATCCTGGGCCCCACCCCAGAACTGCAGCAGCAGAATTGTGCTTTAATTAGCCCCCTGGGTGATTCATGTGCACCCTACAGTGGGAGAGGCAGCTTTTAAAATGAAATGTTCTCAAAGTGTGGGCCTTGAGCCATCAGCAGCAGCAATCTCTTTGCTGAAAATTCAGGCTCCTGGGTCACACCCCAAACCTGCAAGAATTAAAATATCTGGGTGTGAAACCCAAGAATCTACGTGTTTACCAGATACCCTAGAGTGATTATGTTGAATTTCATATACAAATTACAAACTGCATACATAAAAATCATACATTGCTATAATAAACCTATTTAATTTATGTTGATTATAAATTATTATACATTGCTACATAGATATTGTATGTAAAAATATGTTATTAGCTATTACATGTGATGATTTTTACTTTGTACTTGAAACACATTGGAAAACAGCAAAACGTCTTTGAGATGGCTGACTTCTCATTCGACCACTCTAACCTGCAGCTGTCCCGTTCCCAGAACATCTTTCTGTTATTGACACAAGCACACACATATATTTCCAGAGAACGAAATACAGTTATTTTGCATTTGAGTTTTTACATTATTGTTACTTTTTGTTTCATTCTGCAATTTTATTTTTCTCACTCAACAACGTGCTTGAAGAACAGCCTATGATAGAAAGCAGAGGGCCGCCTCATCATTTTTCGCTGCATGGTGTATCATTGCATGGATACACATTGTTTAAGCTACTAATGGACACCTAGGTTATTGACAATTTTTCTGCTTGCACAAGTATATAGTGAACATACCTCCTTATGCCAAGGTGTTTGGGTTTCTTTAGAGGAGAAACCATGACACGCTGGAAGGTGGAATTGCTGGTAATAGAGGGATGAGCATTTTCAATGTTAACAGCTCTTGCCAAAAAAGCTGCAGCCCCGTGATCCCTTGCACCTTCACATTTAATCCCTTTGTTTGGGGGTTGATTTACACTAAGTCTGGAATTAAACGTTATGTTTTGGCATCAGAACTTCTGCTCCGAAGATGTTCAAACCCACTTTCTCGCACTACTGGTAACAGCTGACATTTACTAACCTTTCTAAGCACTGCTCATGACTTCACTCATTTAATCCTCCACCTCAACAGCCCTTTGAAATATTTGAGGGTATTTGCATTACCCTCGGAATACAGATGCCAGCCTGAGGCCTTGACCAAGTTTGAACAGCAATGAAATAACAACCCAAGATTCAACGTCAGTGTCTGCTGCTCTCACTTATTTGCTATTCGGAGTTCTTGGTAAGCCAGGGACCTGATCAGACTGAGGCATCTTCAAATGTTGGTTTGAACCCACATATTTATAATGGACTTATCTCAGGAAATTACAGGTAGGATTTGCTCTGTGTCAATCCTGTCATATGTTTAAAATATGTACATCAGAGCGTTATCCAAGGCTTATGGAAGGTTTAATAGAGGTTGCAGTGGCAGAGACAGAAATTTCTGAGAAGTCATCACAAGCACTATTGAAAACAAAATAAAAGGCAGGCAAACATTTTCCATCCATGGGTAAGAATGTGCCCAGGCCTCGGCATTCAATTTTCACCTTGTGAAGTTTCTCTGACATGAAACAAAAGGAAGCTGACCTCATCTACCTTTTCTGAGTGGAGCTTTCTCTTGGTTCTCTGGAGTTACATTCAATTCAATATATATTGAATTTAAAAACAGTCCTAGCCCTCAGTGCATCAGGACGCAACTGCACTCAGTCTTTTTTTTCTTTTTTCTTTGACACTTTTTACAGAGAGAAAATGTGTCACTTTTTTGATGAGCAAACAGCCAAAGGTGTTTAGGAAAGGTCTATCATTTTTCTCGTGGCAAGACACTCCAAACTAAATTCATTAACAGTTCTTCTGTTTGGAATTTTAAAATATTCTGTGACCTATATAAATTTTTTGTTATGTCGTCTACTAATATAAGAAAAGTAACTGGCATACACTGTGGCTACAGATCAAGGAAGTAGCATGGAATCGCAGAAAGGAGATGGGAGGTTGTCGCTTCACCGCTGAAGACGTCGAAATCCATGTCGTATGCCCTGCTTCTACCCCTCCCATGAAACGATCTTTGTGTCTATAATTTTGTGAATAGTAATAGTTGCTTTTTGAACATTGATTCATTTTCTCTTTATTTTGACATGTATATGTCATTCAGTCAAGTGTTTCTACATTTTCATAACTTCTAGAAAATATTAGAGGAACACCCAGACAGAGGAACAGGAGTTTGGCTGTATTTTATGAACAACTAAGTATAATAAGTGCCATCAGCCACATGCTGGGCTGGTGACCCTAACCTCAAATTAATCAATTCACTTCCTTGCTTCTCAGTTTTCTTTCCCAAAATATCTAATACATGATACAGATTTGTGTCATGCATTCATGCCAGCATACACGGCATTGGTTCATCCATATAATAAATATTTACGGAGCCCTTACTCTGAGCCTTGCATCAGTGAAAGGGGCTGGAGCTACAATGGTGAACAGAATCCACGAGATTCCTGTCCTCATAGAATTTAAACTGCAGAGCTGTAGAAGCATTGCAGAGGCAAAAATTTTGTACCAGTCAAAAGCAACACATGCATCTGCTTACAGAGTCTTCTTTTTTCCTCTATATCTTAAATTTAAAGCTCTTGCGTGTCTGCACTGTGTACTGGCACTTATTCTACAACACCTTGGCAGCAAATGAGCAGCAACCTCCTTGACAGCAAGATATGGCTTAGAGTTTTCATGTCGCCAGTGTTTAGGTTGATGGGGTAGCTGGCTCTGAGCTCTGAACATAGACAAGAGTCCCTAGGTTTTCTCCTTTCCCAGTGGCCTTTCAGCTGGGGCAGGTTATTGTGAATATTGAATAAAATGATAATGATGATGATTATGGAACTGCTATTTTCCTACCAGAACTAACGATGGGTGAATCTATTGAGAGGATACTTTAAACAATATTAATGATTTGAATGATTTGGTCTTGAGTTTTTGGACATTTGCAGGCAGTACATTTTATGTTCATTAAACCTCAATTGGTTTAGTCTAGTGACTTTTTCCCTTAGTTTATGACCAGGATTAGCAACTCCAGAAAGCTGAATTAGGCCCTTTGATTGATTTCATTTAGAGTAGGGTTCGATATAGCTCACTGGTTATAAGGAATTATCTTGTTTGTACTCTCAGTTAAGATTTGGGTATTTTTCTGGCCCTTGCCTTGTCTCTGAGCCTCCACAAGTACTCCATCACCTTGAACAACCCGGATTTTACCTTTGGGAAGTATGGGGATTATCATGAATAATCCACACCCATCCTCTTTATTGCAGATCGATATCTAGTAATTAGCATCAGGTACAGGCAATGGGCCCTTGTTGGGTGCGGCCCCAGTACAGATTAAGGATCTGAGTTTAGTCATTTTCTGAGTGAGTCAGGCTCCCATGCAGCATCAGGAGTGCGTAAGTGTCAGAAGAGTTCAGCTCTTTCCAGCAGCCTTTGTTCCTTTCCTCACTATCCACACCCCTCTATTTTCCTCCGTTAAAAGAGGCAGACGTGGATCAGATGAGGAGGACAAATCAAATGACCTCCTCCAGTCATTCCAGAGAAGGTGTCTTCTTAAAGAAAAAAGGAGGGATGATGGATGCCTGTATAACTCATTCCACTTCTTATACTAAATCTTTTCACCACTTTCTGAAGATTATGGTTCCTCCCTTTCAACATTATTAACTTAAACCTTGTGGACAAAAGGGGTTTTTTTGTTTCTTTGTTTGTTTTAAACACCTTAACAAGTAGGATAGTCTAAATTTAAGGTCTTAACTACTAGACTCTTGAATCTTGAAAGTCATTCATTCAACTACTTGGTATATTCACTGAAAAGTGTTTATTGAGTAGCTACCATGTGTAAGTCACTGGGAATTCAATGGTAAGAGACTTTCAGTCCCTGTGTTAGAGAAAAGTTTACAAATTAGTATGAAATTAAGAGATTATTGTAATAGCGCATTGGAAGATCCATGACAGATGACTTGTGTTGTGTTATGGGAACAGAAGGTAGAAAGTAGGCCACCCAATCCAGATGGAAGAGCAGAGGATTTGACACTGAAGCTAAGTCATGGAAGCGAGCAATGAAGGTAGGAGATGGGTGTCTGGGTGTGTAACTTTGGAGGGCTACAAAATTGTGGTTTGTAACTTTAGGGGGCATCAGAAAAAAGAGGTCTTTCCTGAAGGTGGGCTGGATGGAGTAGCTGAGTATGACCTCTGACCATAGCCTGGCTCGGAGTAACCAGCAAGGCTTGGAGAAAACCAAGGTTGTTTTTAGTCAGGAGTGGATTGTCAGGCACACAGTGTATGGCCATAACTTGGGGGCCAAAAGTCAAGCAACAAGTAAACCAAGTAATTTCCTGGTTTCTTTTCCTTGGTTCAGCAAATTCAAAGCTAGAGCAGAAACAAAGGAAGAGTTAATGGTTCTGAAAACACTAGTGCTAAGGATTTCACTTTTTTTATTATTATTATTAAAAACAACACCATGTTGTCTGTGTTATGTAACTACTTATAATCTCCCCTGCCTAAAACAATTTCAGTAATGTCTTCTAGAAGGATCCAAAACTATCATGGCAGAGAACACTGAGTTTGTTGTGATAATTGGGGTCGGGGTGGGAGGGATTGAAAATGACACATTTGGCACTGGTAGAGGAAGGATATTCCCATAAAGAGGAAGACTTCTGGAATCAGCAATAAGATTCAAAAGTAGCACTGGATTAGGAACCAGGAGTTACAGTTCTTGGGAATGGTTATTATTCTGATGAGTTGCATCCTAGCTCAGGAACTTAAACTCTTTAGGGTTTCAGTCTCTACAGATATAAAACATAATGAATTGGGTTCTGCTTATATATTCCCCAAGTATGTATTGAGCACCTCTATGTGTTAACACCACCCTAGATGTGGGGAATGCAGATAATTATAGGAATTGATTCTTGGTCCTTGGTAGGAGATGGGAGGACGGCTCACAGTCTGATGGAAGAGGATGAATAAGTTGTTAGAAGTCAATGGGAAGGCCAGGCCCTGTGGCTCATGCCTGTAATCCCAGCACTTTGGGAGGCTGAGGCAGGCAGATCACTTGAGGCCAGGAGTTCAAGACCAGCCTGGCCAACATAGCTCATCTCTACTAAAAATACAAAAGTTAGCCAGGCATAGTGGTGCATGCTTGTAATCCCAGCTACTCTGGAGACTGCAGCAGGAGAATCACTTGAACCCAGGAAGCAGAGGTTGAGGTCAGCTGACCTTGTTCCACAGCACTCCACCCTTGGCGACAGAGCGAGACTCCATCTCAAACAAACAAACAAACAAACAAAAAACAACAACAAAACAAAACAAAAGATGTCAATGGGAAGAGCAAAGTGCTCTTGGGAACACATGGAGCAGTGGAGAGAACCATCCCGGGAGTCCCACGGTGGACAAGAACATGGAAGTATGCTAGGCAAAATGACTTGTAAAATCCTACACTTTACAGGTACATAGTATTGCTTTATATCCTAGTTTTGTGAATGTAGCATTTGCTTTAGCTTTTATGAAAATAACACTATGAAGAAAGGAAATACAGTTCAGGGGCTCTGACAGGATTTTTTTACTGCTTTTTCATTTCGCTGCTATTACCATCTAGAACACAAGAAGGAAAAATAATCACCACTTAAAAAACTTTTTATACAAAATGTTCAACTATGTATAAAAGTGGAGAAAAAATTTTAAAAAAACCCTTTTTGTGACACCCGATTTTGTTTCCTCCCTATTCTACCACACACAATATTTGCTGAAATATTTTAAAGCACATTCCATGAATCATTTCATTTCATCCAGAAATATTTAAGTAAGTATCTCTGTCAGAGAATAACTTTGTAAAACCATAACTACACTACCATTATAATGGGACATAATACTCAGAACTTATTAAAATTGTCCTAATTAGCTCAAGTACTATTTTTATTCAAATCAGTATCCAAACAAAAGCTAAACATGGTATTGGTTTTTTATTTTATTTTATCTCTCTTTCTTTCCTTTTTTTTTTTTTTTGAGACCAGGCCTCATGTTGTCACCCAGGTTGGAGTACAGTGGTGCAATCTCGGCCTACTGCAGCCTCGACCTCCCAGGTTTAAGCAATCCTCCTCTCTCAGCCTCCCAAGTAACTGGGACTACAGGTGCGCACCACCACGCCTGGCTAATTTTTTTATTCTTTGTAGAGATGAGGTCTTGCCATATTGCCCAGTCTGGTCTCAAACTCCTGAGCTCAAGCAATCTGTCTCTGCCTCCCAAAGTGCTGAGATTACAGGGGTAAGACACTGCACCTAGCCTATTCTCTCATTTTCTCAGATAGGGTCTGACTCTGTCACCCAGGCTGGAGTGCAGAGGCACAATTATGGCTCACTGCAGCCTCAACCTCCCGTGCTCAATTGATTCTCAGCCTCCCCAGCAGCTGGGACTACAGGCACACATCATCATGCCTAGCTAACTTTTTTTTTCTTAGACAGAGTCTCACTTTGTTACCCAGGTCAGAGTGCAATAGTCTGATCTCAGCTCACTGCAACCTCTGTCTCCTAGGTTCAAGCAATTCTCCTGCCTCAGCACTCAGAGTAGCTAGGACTAAAGGTGTGCAACACCACATCGGGTTAATTTTTTGTATTTTTAGTAGAGATAGGGTTTCACCATATTGGCCAGGCTGGTCTCAAACTCCTGACCTCAAGTGATCCACGCACCTTGGCCTCCCAAATTGCTGAGATTACAGGTGTGAGCCACCACATCTGGCCTAATTTATGTATTTTGTTTTGTAGAGTCAGGGTTTTGCCGTGTTGTACAGGCTGATCTTGAACTCCTGAGCATAAGCAATTCACCTGTGTAGACTCACAAAATTCTGGGATTACAGGCTTGAGCCACTGCACCTATCTTCTTTTTAAATTTTAGATTGAGGGGGTACATGTGCAGGTTTGTTACATGGGCATATTGCATGATGCTGTGGTTTGGTCTTCTAATGATCCCATCTCCCAAGTAGTGAACAGTATCCAACAGGTCGTTTTTTTCAATCCTGACTCCCCTCCCTCCATCCTCCTTTAGGAATCCTCAGTGTTCATTGTTCCTATCTTTGTGTCCATGTGTACCCAATAAACAATTTATTTTATTGAAAGGACTCTTAAGTTTCTTTTACTTTACAAGTCCTTCCCCTTCCACCTTCCCCCTTTTTATGCCATTCACATGAGGAGGGAGAGAAAGGAGTCATTTTTCCTATAGAATGTCTCACATGCTAAATTTATCTGATTGTTTCTTCTTGAAGTCATTTAGCTTGATCATCCATTTTTGGTAAACTGGATTCGATTCTTCTTAAAACAGTTTTTTGGCTAGAAAACTTCATAGGAGATGGTGTGTACTTTCTAATGTATCACATGCTAAGGGACATGTCCAATTGTTTCACTTTAAGAGATGTGAAAATTGAGCAGTGGGTTTAAGTGTTCTTAGCCTGATCTATCCATTATTAAAAGTTCTCTGTCATCCTTTTACCTAATGGTTATTGATGATCATTGACTAGATTCATTACTTCATTACATGCTGTGAAGTGGTGATTTTCTAGTTCTATCATTCCTTCTGTCTTTATTAAATGGGATTCTTCCTTAAAGAACTCCTTATCATCTCTTCGGTTACTCTGAAATGCAGTTCATACAGGAAAGGCAGGAGTATTGCTTGACCTTTCCCTTTATTTATCCATTTTCAACAAATTTTAATTCATTGTAGGTTTTTTTTTAATGCTCAGATTATCCCCTCCTTGGCCAGTGGAAGGCCCTTCAAGTTGGCTTCTGTGCTGTTTTGATCTGATCCCAATAGTCTCTGATATCTCCTGTGCTTTCAGGAACTAAAAGCATCCACAGTTTCTTTCTAAGGCATTAATCAGACTTGGAAAACCCTTGCTGTACCCCCTACCTCCACCCTTTTTCCTATCCATGACAAGTAATGGTTTCTATTAGTTGTATCCATTAGGAATGCTTTCAGCTATAAGGAAGCATAATGAACAGATTTCTCCATTTATTCACAGAACAAAACGTCTGAAGCAGGCAGCTGTTAGCATTTGTTCAGCAGCTCATGAGGTCCAGAGCCAGCGTGGCTATGCTTCTCCCAGCCACTCCTTCATGGCTTCAACATGGCAGCTCCTATTCCAGGCATTATGCCCACCATCAGGGCAGGAGGACAGGGGAAGGCCAGAACCAGCTGCAGCTGTCCCTTTATATGAGAAAAACAAAAGCTTTCCACAAACTCTTTCCCTTGCCCCACAGTTGAATTCCATCTGGATCTATTGGCTAGAACCACATTCTATGGCCACCACTATCTGCAAAAAAGGATAGGAAGGTGAGCAATTAGTTTTGCTAGTCTCTACAGGCCAGGCAAGGGAGTGGGGTTTGAGAGTGAATATAGGGCTACTGTTTCTGGGAGAGTGGTCTTGGTCCTGAATCAACTTGCCTTACCCTGCTTTTATTATTGTCAATGTTACATGTCTAACACTTCCTAATTTTGAAGGAGAGTAGAAAAGTTAAAGAGAATTGTGATCTGGAAATTAGTAAAGCTTTATTTTTAAGACGATCTAAGGCAGTAAGCATCAGCTGTTTTGACCTCCAGGCCACGATGCTTCAGCTCAGCTCTATGCAGTTATCAGATGCCAAGTCCAATGGCAGGGTCTACACTGCCCAGTGTCCCGTTTCCTCCTGTCTCTAAACGGATGGATCCATCTCACCCTCATCAAAACACACACTTCATTTGAGCTACAGTGATTCCTCGTGATGGTGGAATACCTTATGGCCACAGTCTCACCAGAGGCTGTCCAGCTTCACGCTGTTTTAGTACAGAGAAAGGGAAATGTTTGGCAGCACTCAGCACTGATGTTAAAACACTAAGTTTATTCTGCACTAACTGATAAATGGTCACTGCCTGGAGCCCCCAAGTCCTACTGCCTTGGTTATCCCGGTTCCTTTTGAAAGTCCAGACAAGACCTCCCCCCAAATCCAACAACTAAGGGCGAAGGCCTGGCCTGGTGGGGGCCCGAGGACCCTACTCTAGCCAGCACTAGGGCCCTCTACTTTGTGTCCATCCATTTAGGGGTCATATGACCCCCATTTTTAAAGTGTCTTGAATACTTTCCATGAGAAAAAACCCTTGTCACTATTCTTTCCTGTCGTTTCTCTTGACCTTCCCTGTCTCAAGGACAAATGGGTAGTTAACGATAACTAACTCAAGAAATGGAGGTGGGTAACTTCATCACTGATAGTCTTGCTTTCCTCAAAGCTAATTCATACATTTCTTATTAGAAAATTTCAGCTGCTCTGATACTGTTTTTTTCCTTTAATATTCCTACTGCAAGTAAAAAAAGTCAGACACAGAAGAACCCACTTGTATGATCCCGTGCATATGAAGTTGAAGAAGAGGTAACACTAAACTGTGTTGTAAGAAATCAGGTAGTGGTTACCCTTGTTGGGATACTCATGAGAAGGAAGCACATGAAGGCTTTTTGGGTGCTGGTTTTGCTCTTTTTTCATGATCTGGGTGTAGAGACTGATAGTCAGTTAACCCAATATCACCCTCCCTTTTCTCTTTTCTATCAGAACCCTGATTTCCTTGTTGGAGCTGGGGTGGCATGTGATGAGCTGAAACTACATTTCCCAGTCTTCTTCGGAACTAGGGCTGGTCATTTGACACTCTTTTGGCCAATGAGAAGAGATGCAAGTGAAAGTTCTTGATGGGACTTCCAGGAATTCTTCAGGTGGACAGGCTTTGTGGCCAGTGTCCTTCATCCTTCCCTAAGTGCACTAAAGGATACATTGCCATCAGCCTTGTTCATCCCAAATGTCCATTCATGTGCTCATGTGTAAAAATCTCCTACTTGTTGCCTGTTCACTCATTCAACAAATACTGAGCACTTACTACCAGTTAGGTTGTGCTGATCAGGTGTTATGGATTCAGATGTTCCAAAGCCAGTGCATTAGTCCATTCTCACACTGCTGTCAAGAAATACCTGAGACTGGGAAATTTATAAAGAAAACAGGTTTCATTGGCTCACATTCTGGGGGCTGTACAGGAAGCATGATGGCTTCTGAGGGGGCCTCAGGAAACTTTCAATCATGGTGGAAGGCCCAGGGGAAGCAGGACTGTCTTCCATGGCCGGAGCAGGAGGAAGAGAGAGTGGGGAGGTACTACACACTTTTAAACAGCCAGATCTCATGTGAACTCTGTCAGGAGAACAGCACTGGGAGATGGTGCCGAACCATTAGAAACCACCACCATAATCCAATCACCTCCTACCAGGCCTCTCTTCCAACTTTGCAGATTACAATTCGACATGATATTTGTGTTTGGGCAGGGAGAAAAATCCAAACCATATCAGCCAGGCCTATAATTGGAGATGCAGGCCTGCAGTGAAGGACAAAAGCAGATGAACTGGAGGCCCTAGACCCTGTTAAACAAGCAGCACAGAGAGAGTGCTGCTGAGTTCTGGCAGATGTTAGAAATTCAAATCTCAAGTTGCAAGATCTTCCAATTTTTCAAGAGAAGCCAGAAATCTTGATTTTATTTTTCAAAATTAACTCTGCCAGGAGGTAGGACTTCTAGCTATGGCAGAGTCAAACTGGACAAAGTTGTCATATTAGTTTTCTATTGCTGCATAACAAATTACCACAAACAGCAGCTTCAATAACACACATTCATTACCTCATTTTTCTGTAGTTCAAAAGTCCAGGTAGACTCTACTTGGTCCTCTGCCTAGTGCTTCACAAGATTGAAATCAAAGTGTTTACCAGACTGGTCTCTTATCTGGGGGTTCTGAGAAAGAAACTGCTTCATTCAGGTTGTTGGAAGAATTCAATTTCTTGCAGCTATAGGACTGATGTCCTGTTTCCCGGCTGTTGGCTGGGAATCACTTAGCTTCTAGAAGCTGCCCTCTGGTCCTTTGTATGTGGCCCTCCATCTTCAAAGCCAGCAATGGAACACTTTTAATTCTTCTCACGCTTTGAATCTCTGACTTCCCCTTCTTCCCACCAGCAGGAGAAATTCTCTGATTCAAAGGAGCTCACTTGATTATATTAGGCCCATCAGATAATTTCCCTTTTGCTATAAAATACAGACATACCTTATTTTATTGTGTTTCACTTGATTGCACTTCACAGACAATAGGTTTCTTACAAATTGAAGGTTTGTGGCAACCCATAATAGATTTTTTTTATAAGTTGAAGGTTTGTGGCAACCCTGCATCGACCAACTCCATTGGCACCATTTTTCCAATCACACGTGCTCACCTTGTGTCTATGTGTCACATTTTGGTAATTCTCACAATGTTTCAAACTTTGCCATCAGTACCTTATCTTTTATGGTGATCTGTGGTCAGTGATCTTGATGTTACTATTGTAATTGTTTGGGGGCACCACACACAGGGCCCATAGTAGACAGCAAACTTAATGTGTGTCTTCTGACTGCTCTACCAACTAACCATTGCCCCATCTCTCTCCCTTTCCTCAGTCTCCTCTATTCCCTGAGAAACAACAATACTGAAATGAGGCCAATTAATAACCCTACAGTGGTCTCCTAAGTGTTCAAGTGAAAGGAAGAGTGGCAATCTCTCACTTTAAATCAAAAGCTAGAAATAATTAAGCTTAGTGAGGAAGGCATATCAAGCTGAGATAGGCTGAAAGCTAGGCTTCTTGCTCCTAACAGTTAGCCAAGTTGTGACTGCAAAGGAAAAGTTCTTGAAGGAAATTAAAAGTGCTACTCCAGTGAATGCATGCATGATAAGAAACTGAAACAGCTTTATTGCTGATATGGTCAAAGTTTTAGTGGTCTGGATAGAAGATCAAACCAGCCACAATATTCCCTTAAGTCAAAGCCTAATTTAGAGCAAGGTCCTAACTCTCTTCAATTCTATGAAGGCTGAGACAGGTGAGGAAACTGCTGAAGGAAGTTTGAAGCTACCAGAAGTTGGTTCATGAGGTTTTTTTTTTTTTTTTTTTCCATCTCCATAACGTTAAAGTACAAGTGCTGATGGAGAAGCTACAGCAAGTTAGCCAGAAGATCTAGCAAACATTATTGATGAAGCTGGTTACTTTAACAACAGATTTGCAATGTAGAAGAGACAGTCTTTCATAGGAAGAAATTGCCATAGACATCAACCATTCTGCAACCCACGGATCAAGGAGAAATTTTTACTTTTAAGTCTTACTGTTTAAGAAGTATATTACGGAGCCTGGGCAATATAGGGAGACCCCATCAGTATGAAAAATAAAAATAAATTAGCGGGGCATGGTGGCACATGCCTGTGGTCCCAGTTATTTAGGAGGCTGAGGCGGGAGGATCTCTTAAGTCTGGGAGGTTGAGGCTGCAGTGAGCCATGATCATGCCACTGCACTCCAGCCTGGGTGACAGAGCAAGACTCTGTCTACCCTCAAAAAAGGAGGAGGAGGAGGAGGAGATGAAGAAGAAGAAGAAGGAGAGGAGGAGGAAGAGAGAGAAGAAGGAGGAGGAGGGGGAGGAGGAGGAGGAGGAAAGGAAAGAAGGAGAAAGAAAGAGAGAGAGAAAAAGAAAGAAACAAAGAAAGAAAGAAAGAAAGAAAGAAAGAAAGAAAGAAAGAAAGAAAGAAAGAAAGAAAGAAAGAGAGAAAAGAAGTATATTTTGTAAGGCTATAGCTGCCATAGATAGTGATTCCTCTGGTGGAAATTGAAAACCTTCTAGAAAGGATTCACTAATTTAGATGTCATTAAGAACATTCATATGGCCAAGCACAGTGGCTCACACCTGTAATCTCAGCATTTTGGAGACCAAGGAGGGAGGATCACATGAGCCCAGGAGTTTGAGACCAGCCTGGGCAACATGGTAAGACCCTATCTCTACAAATTTTTTTTTTTTTTTTAAATTGCAAGATGGGGTGGCACGAGCCTGTGGTCCCAGCTACTTGAGAGGCTAAGGCAAGAGGATCACTTGAGCCTAAGAGATCAAGGCTACAGTGAGCCCTGTTTGTACCAATGCACTCCAGCTGGGTGACCAGAGCAAGACCCTGTATCAAAACAAAACAAAAAGAACATTCATGATTCACGGGAGGAGGTCAAAATACAGACATTAACAGGAGTTTGGGAGAAGTCAATTCCAACCCTCATTGATGACTTTGAGGGGTTTGAGACTTCAGTGGAGGAAGTCTCTACAAATATGGTGGACATAGCAAGAGAATTAGAATCAGAAGTGAAGCCTGAAGAAGTGACTGAATTGCGGTAATCTCAAGATAAAACTTGAATGGATGATGAGTCGCTTCTTATGGATGAGCAAAGAAGTGGTTTCTTAAAATGGAACCTACTCCTGATGAAGATGCTGTTAATATTGTTGAAATGACAACAAAGGATTAGAATACAACATAAACTTAGTTGATAAAGCAGCAGCAGAGTCTGAGAGAATTGATTCCAATTTTGAAAAAAGTCTGACCGTGGGTAGCATGTTATCAAACATCGTCACCTGCTGCAGAGAATTCTTTCGTGAAAGCAAGAGTCAACTGAAGAGACAAACTTCATTGTTGTCTTATTTTAAGAAGTAGCCACAGCCACCCCAACCTTCAGCAACCACCAACCTGATCAGTAAGCAGCCACCAACATCGAGGCAAGACCCTCCACCAGCAAAAAGATTATAACTCACTGAGGGCTCAGATGACTGTTAGCAGTTTTAGCATAAAGTATTTTTAAATTAAGTTGTGTACATTTTTAAAAATATACACTTTGTAGACTACAGTAGAGTATAAACATAACTTTCACATGCACTGGGAAACAAACAAAGCTGGATGACTCACTTTAATGAGGTGGTCTGGAACTGAACCTGCAGTATCTGTGAGGTGTGCAGGTATTACAGATCACAGGAGTGACATCTCATCATATATACAGGTTTCACCCAGACTCAGAGGGGTAGAGATTATACAGGGCAAGGGTCATTGAGGGTCATTGAGGGTCATTCTTAGAATTCTGCCTATCACAGTTTTCAAAAACAATGATTTCTTTTTTGAAAATTTTTAAACATTTTAATTTTTATAGAGATGGGATTTCACCATGTTGCCCAAGCTGATCTCAACCTCCTGGCCTCAAGTCATTCTCCAACCTCTACCTTCCAAGTTGCATGGATTACGGCGTAAGCCACAGTGCCTGGCAAAAACAATGATTTCAGAACACTAGAAATAGACCAAAATCAAATGAACAAAACAAAACTGAAAAAGAGAAATATTTTTTCATGAAGAAATTCTAAAACTTCAGATATTAATAGTGGAATTATATATTCCATTCCCCAGTCCAATCCTCAGCTCAGTTGGCGAGGTAGTGTTTACCAGGTGATGACTGGCTATGAAAACCAGTAGTGTTGTTTTGAAAAAGCTCATTTGATTTGGAGTGGAGGGCACAAACCCATGCCCTGTGGTATTATCTGTAAAAGTAGTAAACATGGTAGGAAACAGAGGGGGAAAATACATAGCTTGGCTAGTCTGAGCCTGCAATCCTTGGTGTAAGGAATGAACCAACAAAAATGTAAAAGGAAGAGCATGTAAAGAAGAGAGCCATAGATAGACAAGCTTTCCTCACATCCCTGGCTGACTGGGAAGGTAAGCACATGTGCCAGGGAGACCTGAAAGGGTTTAGCAGAGAGTAAACGCTGAAATAGGCTTGAAAACTACTTTGCTTTTCAATTCATGCACAGATTCATCAGCAAAGTGTGGAAACCTTATGGGTTTGGATGCAATGTCTACCCAATCATTGCTAACCGTTAAGATATGCAGATACAGAGGCAACCATGGGGAAGCTAGACTAAAAAATAAAACTAAGAACAAAACAACTGAGCAGAGTCATGTGCTGCACACCGTGAGGGAAGATACTGCAGATTAAGTTCAGGCAAGCTACTAATGAAAAGAGGGGAAAGCTTTCAAAGGAGAAAATCAGAATCCAGAATTGCTACAACATATCATTTTAAAATACAAGACATGGAAAGAAACAGGAAAATGGGACTCAAGATGAGGGGGAAAAGCAACAATTAGAAACTGACTGTTCAGGCATGGTGGCTCACGCCTGTAATCCCAGCACTTTGGGAGGCCAAGGCAGGTGGATCACCTGAGGTCAGGAATTCAAGACCAGCCTGGCCAATGTGGTGAAACCCCGTCTCTACTAAAAATACACAATATTAGCTGGGCATGGTGGCAAGTGCCTGTAATCCCAGCTACTCAGAAGGCCGAGGCAGGAGAATCGCTGGAACCTGGGAGACAGAGGTTGCAGCGAGCCGAGATTGTGCCATTGCACTCCAGCCTGGGCAAGAAGAGTGAAATTCTGTCTCAAAAAAAAAAAAGAAAAAAAGAAAAAAAAATGAAAAAGAAAAGAAACTGACTATACATATCATATTCATGAATTGACAGATTCATTATTGTCAAGATGATAATTCTCCCCAGATTGATCTATTCATATAACACAATCTTATTCAAAATTTCTAAAAGTCAACAATTTTTTTTGTAGAAATTGACAAGTTGGTCCTATAGTTTACATGGAAATGCAACATACCTAGAATAGTAAAACAATTTTGAAAAAGAACACTATACATGGAAGACTTTACTCATTTTCAAAACTTACTGTATAATAATAATAGTCAAGACTGGATCATAATGTGGTAAGAATAGCCATATAGATCAACAAAAATGAATAGAAAATCCTTACATTAAGTTGATTGTAAACAAATTGCCAAGGCAATTTCATTGGGAAAGGATACCATTTTCAATAAATGATTCTGGGATGATTAAATATCCATAAGCAAAAATCAAATAATAATAATAAAAAACCCATAGCCTCTAAACCTCACATCATGAATAAAAATAAATTCAAAATGGACCACAGACTTAAAGGCCAAACTTAAAACTATAAAACTTGAAAAGACCAGAGGAGAAAATCTTTGTGACCTTTGCTTAAGCAAAATTTCTTAGATATGACACCAAACCATGATTCATGAAAGAAAAATCTGACAAATTGGAATCCACCAAAATTCAAAACTTTATAACTTCTAAAGACATCATTTTAAAAATGAAAAGAAAGGCCACAGCCCAGAGAAAATATTTGCAAATTGCATATCTAATTAAGGACTTATATCCAAAAAGCATAAAAAATTCTTACAACACAGTAAGACAAACAACACAATTAAAAATGGGCAAAAGATTTGAAAAGGCCGTTTATCAAAGAAGATATATGAATGACCAAAAATCACATGGAAAGCTAATGAACATCATTAATCATTAGGGAAATGCAAATGAAAATCAGGAGATACCGCTATACATGTATTAGAATGGTAATAATCTAAAAGTCTAACAATGCCAAGTGTTGGCAAGGATGTGGAAAAACTAGAACCCTCATACATTGTTGGTGGGAATGTAAAGTGGTACAGTCATTTCAGAAATAATTTGTCAGTTTCTTAAAGCGTAGAGTTATTGCATGACCCCAAAATTCCACTCAGCAATGTACCCAAGAGAAATGAAAATATGTCCCCACTAAGGGTTTAAATAGTCATAGCAACAGTATCCATAATAGCAAAAATCTGGAAATAAGTGAAATGTTTATCATTTGAATGGATAAAGAAAATCTAATATATCCATATAAAGGAATACTGTTCAGCAACAAAAAGGCATGAACTACTGATACATGCTAGATTGAAAACCATTATGCTACATGAAAGAAGTCAGACACAAAAGAGTACACATCATATGATTCCAATTATATGACATTTCTAGAAAAACACAAATCTATAGAGACAGATAACAGATGGTATGTGTTGAGGGCTGGAAGTTGGAGTGGGATTGATTGCATGTGCACAGGAGATACCTTTTGGGGTTGATAAAAAAAATTTTTTTTTGAGATAGGGTCTCATTCTGTTGCCCAAGCTGGAGTGCAGGGGTGAGATTACAGCTCACTGCATCCTTGCCCTCCTGGGCTCAGGTGATCCTTCCACCTTAGCTTCCCAAGTAGCTGGGACCAACGTGCATGCCACCACGCCCAGCTAATGTTTGTCATTATTTTTGTGAAGATGGAGTCTCTCTGTGTTGCCCAGGTTGTTCTTGAATTCCTGGCCTCAAGTGATTCTCCCACCTCTGCCTCCCAAAGTTTTGGGATTACAGGCATGAGCCACCTCTCCCAACCCAGATGAAAATATTTCAAAAGTGGATTGGGGCGATGGCTGAATAACTTTATAAATTTACTAAAAAACCATTGAATTGTCCACATATTATTGGTGAATTTTATGGTATGCAGATTATACTTCAATAAAACTGTTAAAAGTATTAAATCTCCCAATTTAAGAATGTTCTCAACTAATTCAAATTCTTAAAGAACCTATGTGGGGAAAAACAATGCCACAAGTCTGTGGGTGAAAAGCCCTGGGACTGCCTATTTGCAACCTCAGTGCTAGGCAGGAATAGAAATTGGAATAAAATACAATCCTTGTTCCCCCTGGAGATTAAGATCCAAAGGGAGAAAATGGAACAATAAAGTTACAAAACTGTGTGATACTATGAGTGGGATGGTATGGTGGTCCCAGAGAACTCCTGGCTCTGACTAGAGTGGGACAGTTAGGAGTAGTACAGAGGATGTGACACGGGAGCTGGGTTTTGATGGGTAAATAGGAATTCAGGAAACTGCAGATGTAGGAAGTAGAGAAAACGAGTGGGTGACATTTCCAGACAGAAGGAACAGAATAGACAAAGGCTGGGAGGTGTGAAAAGTTAATTCTCTTTCTGAGAACTGGAAAGGTTGGAGACAGGGCACATATGCAGAAAACAAAGTGCAGAAGAGGAAGCCAGGGACCAGATCAGGAAGGGCTTGGTAGGCTGTATTGACGTTTTTAGATATGGGATTTATCAGGATTTATTTGTTGGAAGAACAACATGGATATGCTTCTTCTGGCCTAAATTGGACTTTGTATATTTCGGCAAGATCATATTGCACACATTAAAAAAATATTCATTAATATACTGCTTACTGTATGCCAGCCTCTGTTCTAATACTTTATATAAACTCAATCTTATCAACTCTGGTTCTCAAACTCTAACCTGTCTCAGAATCACCTGCAAGTCTTAAAACAGAGATATCAGAGTTTCTGATTCAGTAGGTCTGAGGTGGAACTGGAAAATCTGCATTTCAATCCAGTTCCCAGGAGAAGCTGATGTTGCTAGTCCAGGGAGCACACTTTGAGAACTGCTGCTTTACATCAAACTTATAGGAAAGGTATTATTATCATCACTGTCTTTCTCATTTTACAGAAGAAACATATAGAAGGTTATGCAACTTTCCCAAAGCCATCTTGCTCTTAGCAGTAGAGATGGGGTTAAATGTCAATGTCTGTCCTATTTTCTAGTTCACTGGTTGCAAACAAGCAGAGTTAAGGACTAGCATTTCCAATTCTTGTTTGCAACTATCAAAAATAACACACACACACACACACACACACTCACACACACAGGACCTTAACTGACATCTGAGATAAAAGAGTAGAAGTTGTTAACTGATGCCAATAGGGTGGTGAAGGAGTCTTTGAGGAACTCTTTAGGTCATTCCAATTAAGTATTATTTTGATCCTACTGGGGTGAAGCCAGGATCTAGAAATGCACAAGTATAAATATATGAAATAACTAATTAAATATGTAAAAGGGAATGTTATTAAATAAAATGTCACAACTCAAAATTGAACTGTGTATGAATATTCAATGTCTGTCATTTTAAATACATTTATTTTAAAATTTGAAATAAATTACAAAAACTAACAATATCCAGAGAAGATTACATATGCTGCTTTTGGGGTTCCAAAGATGAAAATGACAATTCTTTCATCAATCTGCTCAATTTTCACATTTTGATCTAATTTGTAGCACCTCCCTGGTTTCCTTCCAATAAACAACATCTTCCTTAAACTGGTGGCATTATGTTATTTTTGAGATCTGAATCACAGAGACTGTAATACAAGCACGCATGCTTCATCTTGTCGTTTTGTAGAACGCTGTACATCTAATTAAAGCTTCTTACAGGTCCATAAAAAGACCCAACATTAAAAATGCAGTGTGTTGGAGAAAGCCCCAGGGCAGACTGGAAAAGGGGTTTCTTCATTAACTATAAGCACACTTGCTTAAATTCCAAGTTAAGTAATACTATATTAATTTGTACTTGAATATTTTTAAATATTGCCCAAGCATAATCAGATCATGTCACCACATTTATGGTGTGGAACCAAAAATGGGTCACGTTCTTGCCAGCAGCACTTCAGCTACCTAAGATATACTGAGGATGAATAAATGATTTACCATGTGGCCAGTACTGCATCCTTCTCTAGAAGAGTTTTGGTGCCAACTTCATTTAAATCAATTTATTATTTTGCTCTTTTTCATTTGTTTTGTTATTCTTATGCCTTTTCCTTAGAAAATTCATTCAAAACCTAAACAGCAGCAATATAAACACTCTATTTTTCAAGAGCTTATATATTAGTCATTGTTCTGTAGTTACCGATACAACTCAGGGACTACAGACCTGAGGGTGGAGGCCTTCAACCACTGGAAATTCGCTGGGAGACCATTGCAGTGGTATTTTCTCCCTTTAGCTGGCTACAGAGTTCCCTGAATAGTGGTATCTCCCTGAGGAGAAAAGTGCATGGTCTTCCTGCTTTCTAGCAACAAAGGAAAAAAATTCTACAAATGCAAGTTAGGAGCTCTTGCTTAATATGCTGCTACAGTTACGATTTCCATGTCAAAATGAGATGATTCTTTTACCGTCTTTTCAAGTCAGAGTGATCCCAGGTGGGACCCTAAGGCGCAGAGGCCTAATCTGAGGCTTTCCCTGGTGCTCTTCCACCATCTGATGCAAGGGCATTAGGGTAACTGGAAGTCCCCCTCGATCAGAAAACCCTATGTTATTACCCTAAGAATCAAACTGTTTGCACCTCCCAACAATCCACTCCTGCTTCCCAATCATCTTCAGACAAGTAAAGTTGATGTCATAGAAACTAAAAGGCTTTCGACATTTGCAGGTCGACAGAGATTTGCTAAAAACCATCTAGATTTCTCTCTGCAGTCCAGTCAATTCAACCAAGCTTGCAGCATCTAAGCAGCTCTTCTGGCTTGTGTCCTTTGCTAGGGGTCCTTTCTTGGGGAAGAGTGTGGACACAACGTGGGAACAGAAGCGGAAAAGCAGGTTGGAGAAATCCGGCGTCTGGTTTGTTGGTGCTGCCTTCCAGGAACCCCGAAGAGCTGGTCTCTATTGCATGCCATGCTTCCAGGGGTGGGAGTCGGGAGTCCCCTCCCATCCTCTGCGGCCATCCCGAAGCTCCCTTCCAGAGCAACCCGGCCTGGCGACCATACCACTGAACCATCCAGGGCTATGGTTAATGCCCGGTGTGTTTTAAATTTCTGACTTCATGTGCTTTGATATGTCTCCACGACCGCTTACTTTTCTATGCTGTTGCCAGAGGCTGCCTAGCCGGGCCTGTGTCTCCCGCTGACCTTTAAGGCCAGCACTGCATTCAGATGTTGGGCTTTTCCAATTTTGCTCAAATAACAAAATCAACAGAATTTTCTCAAATTAGATTCCCAGCGAGAATTACATAGGAAAAAAAATCATATTATGTACATATATGTATATACATACGTGTATGTGTGTATATATATGTATTTTTACAATTTTTTTTATCCTTGTTTAAGCCTGGGCGGGAACCAGAGTAAAGCGCGTGCGGCTCCCTGCCCCCTGCCGCCAAGACGCAGTCCTTTCAGACGCGGTCCCTTCCCTCCGATTTCCCCTGACAGCTCGCGCTACTTTTCCCGGCCATTGTTCCGTGTCCCTGGTGCTTCCTCCTCCCCCGTCCTCCATCCTCCTTGGGCGCCTTGCCCGCTTTGTCCCGCCAGCCACCGCAGTCCCCGACTCGCCG
>NW_012116389.1:3015497-3035359 GCF_000951035.1 Colobus angolensis palliatus
CGCGCCCGGGGCGCTCGGTAGGGTGTGTGTTCTTTGAATGCGTTTTCCCCTTTCAGAAGACTGTAGAAATCCGGCCGCAGCAGAAGGGTTCCTTGGTCAAACTGCTTTACAATAGAGTGGGAATGTTGTCTGTAGAGAAAGGGCAACGGGGTAAGGCAGGAGGAGCAGTGCCGTTCCCCAGGGAGAGCTAGAATTTTTTCGGACGGGGAGACTGGGAAACCTACGTTCTTTTCCATAGTCATCGCCTGTTGATTTCTTTCTGGACCATTTTACAGGAACCTTCCTGCCTTTTACTTGGACTTGGGTTGCAGGAAAGTGGCAGCCTTTTATCTTCGGGGTTCTTGGAGCTGTGCTATTTGTAACTGTTGGATCGCATACAATCCAGTAGCTTCATAGGGAGTTTCAGGATTTGGGGAGAATTTAGCAGTGGAGTTCCTAAATCTATAGAGGTCTGAGGATATGGCACCTTTCAAACTGTCATGTTACTTTCCACCCCCCTTCCCTTTAATTATTAAATGTATATTCTCAAAATCTTAGGAACCGTGGTAAAGTTGACTTAATGCGTTAAACATTTGGTCAGGTTTTAAGGTGAAGCATGGCTTACAAGTGTTGGACATCCTGTTGAATCTCTACCAAATTCCTATCAAACATGAAATGCCTCAGTTTGGGTTCCTTGTATGGGATTGGAGCACTATGTCCCAAACCAGTCTTTAACTTATCGGAATATATATATATATAGCAGTGTACTTTAAAGCCCAGGTTGTCAAGGCTTATATAATCAGTTTGTTAATTTATAATCTTGTTACGTTGCTTTCCAGATTTATAAAATAATTCCCTTAAGGAAATCTGTCCTCAACGTCTGCTTAAGTATTTCTCTCGGAATTGGATTCCTGAAGAGGAATGTACTGTACAAGTGATGATTAAAGCATACTAATTAGACAAGTTTCTTTTTTAAAGAACACCAAATACCAAATTTTTAATCTGATTATCTGTGTAATTGTCCCTGAGAGGAGAACAGGTGACATTCCCATTTTACAGAACTAGAAATGAGAGAAATTACATGACATTCCCAAGGTCACATATTGAAGTAGTGTAGAAAGTCAAGTGCACGGTGCTAACTTTTTGTAATACTCTCATCCTCAAGGCTTTTCAGGCAGGAAACTTTCAGTCCCACCTTTCAATTTTTTTTTAAAGTTTTTATAATCAGTTTTTAATTGTTCATTTTGTGCACAAAAATTATTCTCACCGTATTTTTTAAATAATTCTGAGTATTTTTTCTCTTTTATTGCAGTAAGATCCATTAGTTTAAAACATGCTAGAACTCAGAAGTTGTACTAATTTTTATTTTTCTAGACCAGAAGTATAGATTGGGGCTTTATGGTTTAGATTTAATCACATAATCCTAAAAGAAAGACTTTTAAATGTCCTTATTAAAATTGAAGGGCTTTCATGATATTTTTACTGGTCACAGGAAATACTGTTCATCTGAACTTCACTGTGAGTATTCCCTCATATAGAAAGTGAAACTAAATAGAAAAATATTTATTTCTGGAGATACTGAGCAGCCATGGTTCTAAGCACTGGTATAAATAAGGCATGATTTCTTCCCTGTAGCAGCTTGTCTAATCCTAAGAGCTCTTTACACCGTCCAGGAAGAAAAGGGTACAAGTGAACTTTCCATAGGCCAGAATCTTAGGAATTAAAAACGTAGATGAGAAACTCTAGACTTAATGTAACTGCATCCCAGTTTGCTTAACAACCAAAAGATAGAGTGTTTATAACTAAGATACTTTAGTAAGGAAACTGTTATTCAGAATTTAGGTATTTCCCAGTGTGTATGTATGTGCAGGTAAACTTAGAACAACTTAGGTGGAAAAATTGAGTGGATCCTAGCAGTTCTGAAGATAAACTTAACCTTTGATCATTTATTCGTGGAATGTTTGTGTGTCTCTTTTGGGGGCCCTAAGGTAGAGGGAGGGCAGCAGTAGAAAAGTGAGTAAAAACCAGTTCCTGACTTTAGGTTCTTAGAAGCTATTGGGAAACACCAAGGTAAACAATATCAGTAGGAGCAGATGAACTGTGGTGAGGCATAGGGAAAACCCTGCAGAAGCACAAGGATGGCGGCAGTAACAGCCTGACATGGAAATACTTCACAGAGGAGGTGATGGTTAAACTGGTCTTAAGGATAGGAATTCCCAGGCAGAGAAGAGGGAAAAGGCTCAGAGGGTTCAGAAGACAAGGTCAAGTGGTGGGAGAAGAACATAGATCCAAGTGGGTGAAAGGGAGTTGAGAAGGCTGAGACAATGCAGCTGTTCTTTCCTTAAAGCCTTTGAAAAGGAAGAAGAGAAATGGGGCAGTTGCTTTGGGGTATGGAGGAGAAGGTTGTTGGTGAGGTGTTTTGTTTTAACTTTGGAAAGAGCTGGTATGAAATTCCTCAGATTTAATGGCCTCACAAGTGAGCACTGGAACTGTGTTATCTGCTCTGGATAATCCAGAGCTATGTCATTGATCCTCATCTGCTTTTCTGCACATCTGCTTTGGGTTGTGGCTCTGTGTCTCATGGGAAACCATTTATTGCTGGTGGTAGGGAAGGAACCTGTCTAAAGAGGATTCCTGTTTTGCCCTCCCTGAACATTTCTTTCTCTGCTGTCACTTCCAGAGCCTCCTGAGAGTCTGCTTTGGCATCGCCAGCATTTGGCCTTTGCTCAGGTAGGCTCTTCCATAGCAAATCAGTCCTCTTTCCCTTTCCTTTTGCTGTTATGCCCCCTAGTCTGCTGCCATGTGGCTACTCAAAAGTTACGTCGGACTCAGAGGTCATTAGTTGTTCATTTGACATGTTTTGAGTTTTGGAGTATCTTCAAACCCAAAGCAAGATTAGGTCTATCTGTACATCTAAACACATACCCTCTTGACTAATATTTGTCGGGAGCGTTTAGTATAGGTTGACAGAATGCTTCAGGAGCCTAGATTACACAACATAACGGTGGTCAAATCGCAGCCTCACTAGGCCTCAATTTCTTAGTTGTTGACATGCAGTTATCTCTCTTAAACCCACAAGACTGCCAGTTCTTTGAAGGCAGAGACTACTTCTTTGATCTCTACATTATCAGACCCAAGTAATGCCTGGTATATAGTCTGTACCAAGAAGTGTCTTGGTGAAGAAGGTTAAAAAAAATCTGATCTTTAATTTGTTGATTTTATCAGCCTGTTATAGAAACCACACCCTTTCTAATAAAGCCGGGTTGGATTTGAATTGTTTTTCAATCATACAATTTCAGAACTAGAAGCAAATCCTCTACTCTCTGCTAGCATGTTGTAGATGTTCCTGTCCTGAAAGTCCAGTCTGAGAGAATGGCATCACCAGCTACCACTCTCCACTAGAGTCATTCTGGATTTCTGCCTTTGCTTAGCCTCCTGTGCATTGAGTTCTTGGATTCTACTTCCAAAATATGTCTCCTCCACAACATCGTTATCATCACTGCCCATATCAGCCGCTCTCATTTTTAAGTCTTTGAGTAATTTACCTGGAGATATTTTCAGTTGTCTTCTTACCTGTCTTCTAGCTCTATTCTTGTCCCTTCAGTCTGATCTTCACTTTGCTGCCAGAGTAATTTGTTAAACCATCGTCTCTGATTGCCGTTCTCCTGCTCAGGATTTTTCTTGAGCTCTTTTTTTGGCTCTTTATGCTGGCCTTCATTTGTTCGTTTAATAAAATGTATCTGTATATTTTGAGTAGATGCTATACTTGGCAGGCCCTGGGATAAAGAACTAAATAAAATGAACATGATCCTTACGTGAACTGAGCCTGTCATTTAGTTTAATGGGGGACACAGATTATTAACCACACAGTCACATGAATAATTATATGACCTCACAGTTGTGATAAGGGTCATAATGGCAAAGGACGAGGTGCTGTGAGTATAGGGAGCTGGTATGTGCAGGGAGTTGGGGAGGGCAAGGGGATGGTCAGGAAGTCGTCCTTTAAGCTGGGCCCTAGAGCACGGGTAAGGGCTAGCCTAGACCTAAGAAGTAGAAATTGATGAATTATATGGAATACAAGACCCTCTGGATATCTGGTTCTTACCAACCTGCCCGACCTTGTCCCCTACGCTCTGCATATATTGTTGTCTGAGTCACGCTAAACATCCTTGGGTCTCTTTCCTGAAAAGCCTCTTCCTTACTGTTGCCAGTTTCAGTTCTTAGCTCAAACACACAAAAATTATCTCTCCAGAATGCTGTCTGTGGCATTCTCCAAGGCAGATTTAGAAGAAAAGAACACCTCTTTTTGCATATCTGTTCCCGTGAGAGACTGTGAACAAGTTGAGACAGGGACCTTCCTAGTATCCAGTACAGGTGTTTAGGGGCCAGTTTATTGGGCCAATAGGGGATGAGGTTACTGATAAAAATGAGATGGAGAGCTATATATACAACCCCTCTCAAATACTGTAATCTCGTGGGAGGGAGGCCAGTTCTAAAGTTGGGGGGATAAAATCCTTAGGTGATTTGTATTCTACTCACACCCTGCTAATAGATATTATCCTATTTAGCTTTCACAGTAACTGTCCAAGGTGATGATTATCTTTATTTTATCATGGAAGTCGAGTAACTTGTAGCTGTAGATCCTGTGGTGCTCTTTCCACTGTGCTGTCATGCCACTCTGCATATGTGCTTAATAAATGAATTTTGATCATTCCTAAAGTGTGCTTCCATGGTGAAGATGATAAGAAAAGTTAACTATGTGGTACTTCGAAATGTGGAACCTTAGGACTGTTATCGTAGCTCCTCCTCTGATGTTCCCTCGCCCCCATGTGTATACACACACACTTAGGTTATTGTGTTTTATTCTATTGCATAGCTAGGAGAATAATAATCAAATTTGCTTTAATACTTAGCTATGTTGGTTCTTCTATATTAGAGACATTGTAGATATTTTAATATAAGTTTTACTCTTACAGTATGACTTATATGAAGTTCATTTTAGACTTAGGACAATATACTAACAAATATTCATAGATTATTAAGCTAGAGTGTACTATATTCATGGATCTCTTTTTAAAAACAGCTGTAATATTATACAACCTTTTTATTTAATAGTGGACAGAAACAGAGTGATTACTTTTTTTCAGAAACTGAAAATTTATTTTGTGTAACTTAAAAAGAAATAAGTTTTAGTGATCTGTTGCACTGCATGGTGATCACAGTCAACAATAATGTATTGTATGTCTTTAAATTGCCGAAAGAATAGATCCTTAACATCCTCAACACATGAATGTGATAAGTAGGTAAGGTGAAAGATATGTTCATGAGCTTGATTGAATCTTTCTACAGTGTATAGGTAGATGGAAACAGGGCTGATTGTATTTTAAAGTAAAGTTTAACTTTCTGCTTTACCTGATTTTTTGCATGTTAAACAGTTCTCTCTTTATTGGCATAAAGTTTTATAAATGGTACTAAAGAAATTTGGAATGATAATATTCAGTCTACAGTTTCAGGGCTTGGTTTTTGTCCTTTGCTTTTCTATTTTCTGAGTATTTGCTAATCCTCTTGTGAGGAAGATGCTTTTTCAGAAACAAATGGAAAGAGTATGATTTGCAAAATACATCAAAATTACAGTTTGGGAAAGAATAAAGGACAGTATTTTTAAGGGGAAAATAAAACCTGTTTAAATTTTACCTGAATTACTTGTTGTTGTCTGGGAAGAAATCTTGCTGTCACAAAATTGTATGCAAACAATTGTGTGAAGTTATTTTCAAGGGACCCTTCCATTTTTAGATGACCAATAATTACCTCAGCCTGTTTTATGAATGGCTGTTTTCCTGTAACTTCCTTTCTCAACTTGAGATGCAGTTTCTAAACATTTCAGAAAGTTTTAAATGGAATTATGTGTTCTTAATGTTTAAACATCTAATGTTTATTAGATGAATTTCTTCCCCTTAAGACAGCTGGAGCAGGTAGCTTGCATAGTTACCTGCATAATTATGCATAGTTGCATAATTGGAGGAACACTAGAGATGTCAAAATATATTAATTTTACTGTCTCTGTTTTTCTTTGAATTAGAAAGGAGTAGGTAAAAACTTCGTATTGTTTAAGGGAAAAAAAAGCAAGGCTCAGGGGTTGGTGAGGACTAGAATCCAACCCAGGCAACTCTTAACTGGGTATAGGACCTGGACAAAGTGAGTTCTTAACCTTGTTGGCGCTGCTTTTTCATTTGTAAAATGGGTATCACTCTTAAGGAATTAAATGATATAATAAATGTAAAAAGTGCAGTACATGCATAGATTCCTAGAAATTAAAATCTGTTTCCTCATTTTGAGACCTGCATTCAGACAAAACTGGAATTCTAATGGGCAACTGTGGCAGCAAAAGACATTTTAAAAATTAGAAATAAGACAAAGAAAAATCCATGGTTTTGCTTTACTCGTTTCTGTATAAACCTGTTTAGGTTAGTAATAGATTTTTAGTAGTATGTATATGGGTGATAACGAGAGAGATCTATTAAGCTATAACAAAAATTTAGAGTTTTATGAAACTTTGTAGTGAAAATGAACTTTTAAAATTTGTTTAAATTCTCGAATAAGCTTATTTCTGTGTTGCTTTCATGTTAATATGTAAAGGATTTTCCTCTTCCATTGAGACTCTTTGATGAGAAGCTTTTCCTATGCATTTTTTATTCTTTAATGACACTTTGACTAAACTTAAGTATAATTCAAACACAGATATGTGGTGAATTATTTAGTATGGCAAATTTTCCATTTGTTTTGTCCAGCACCGTTGCTTAAATGATGAGCCATTAGGTATTCTTCAGAATCAGCCGCCTTTCTTAAGTTTACTAAATTTATCTCACTTCTACCCCCAAGTCATCACTTTACCCAAACTGGTGTTCTCCTTTCCTAAGCCAGCCAGCAGTAGGCACTCTTACTTTGTTGCTTGTTTACCCCGCTTTCAGAAATTGTGTTCCTCTTCTCCTGTTGAAGGATAAGCCCTGGTCTGTGGACTGCCCCTGTCCTTGGTGAGCCTGCCTTCTATAGTATCCTCTATTCTTCCTCTGACATGCCTCACCTAGGCTCACTTGTATAATTATTTCTCGTTTTATATGTGAATACTATTTTCTTTTCATTTTTTTTTTAAAGTCCTGGGATACATGTACAGAATGTGCAGGTTTGTTACATAGATATACACGTGCCATGGTGGTTTGCTGCACTGTAGATCCTATTTTCCTAAATCATTTTTAAGATTTGAATGGACAGGGACTGTGTTGTGTCCTGTACAGTTAAGGCTCAAATTATTTGTTAATGAAAATGACTTAGTGTTTCTGTTATTCAGACTGAAGCAGTTGCATACCTTTATTTCTTTTATTTGTTTTTCTTGTTTTTTGTTTCTTTTTTTATTGAGACAGGGTCTCGCTTTGTCTCCCAGGATGGAGTGCAGTGGCTGATCTTGGCTCGTTGCAGCATGGACTCTTGAGCTCTGGTGATCAGCCTGCGTCGGCTTCTCAAAGTGCTGGGGTTACAGGTGTGAGCCACCATGCTGGGCTGCATACCCTCTTTCTCAGAGGAAGTAAATATTTCATTGAATATGCCTTGTTTATTAACATTACATAAATAGACATTAGATAGTATAGTACACAGTGTATTTTCAGAAAAATTGGTGTATTTCCTAGATCTCTTAATGGAAAAGTAAATGGAATGGATAATTATGTACAGAAAGTCAAAAATTTAGTAGCCTCTGCCTTTCCTGGAGTATAAAAGCAGCACATATTCACTGTCAAAAATTTTAAAAGAACAGAAAAGCATAAAGAGAAGAAATATTCTGTAATCTTACTAATTTAACATTTTAAGTTTTTAAAATATATACATTCATACAGATTATATGCTTTTTAAAAATGATTGGGACAGACCAGGTATAGTGGCTCACACCTCGTAATCCCAGCACTTTGGGAGGCCAAGGCAAGGTGAATCACTTGAGGTCAGGAGTTTGAGACCAGCCTGGCCAATACGGTGAAACCCCATCTCTACTAAAAAAAAGTATAAAAATTAGCTGGGTGTGGTGGCATGTGCCTATAGTCTCAGCTACTCCGGAGGCTGAGGCAGGAGAATTGCTTGAACCTGGGAGGCGGAGGTTGCATTGAGCCAAGATCGTGCCACTGCACTCCAGCCTGGGTGACAGAGACTCTATCACAAGAAAAAAAAAAGATCGGGATTATATGCTGTGAAGTTTGGTATATACAATTTTTTTTTAAACTTAACATTATGTTGTTATGTTGTGAGACTTTCCCATGAAATTAAATAGCCTCAAAATATGGTGGCATACTGTTAACATTGGGTATGTTGTGTTTTATTTAACCATTTCCTTATTGTAGACCTTTAGATTATTTGGTTTTTTTTTGCATGTATAAATATCACTGAACATTGTTGAATGTAAATATTTGTCCTTGTCTTTATTTGAGACATGAATCTAGTAGTAAGATTATTGTCAAGGATATTAATTATTTTAAGGCTTGTGAGACAGGTTGAGTATCTGTTGTCTAAAATGCTTAACACCAGAAGTGTTTTGGATTTTGTCAGATTTTGTAACATTTGCAATATACATAATGATGGGACCCAAGTCTAAACATGAAATTAATTTCTGTTTCATTTACACCTGTACATATATGCTAAAGGTAATTTTATACACCATTTTTAATAATTTTGTGCATGAAACCAAGTTATGACTGCATTTCCTCTCAAAAATTAATAGAAACTGTGATTGGTCACATGAGGGTTTTTTTTACTTGTAGTGTCTTGTCAGCACTGAAAGTTTCAGATTTTGGAGCATTTTTGGATTTCATATTTTCACCTTAGGGATGCTCAACCTGTACACTTATTGCCAAAATGTTTTTCAGAAAGGTAGCTTGCTTGTAGCTCCACCAGTGGAAGAGAATCCCTGGAATGAACCTGTTTTTGAGTCCAAGTCAGTGAAATGTTAGGTGCCAGTATTTTGGTTTATTGATTAGTTCTTTTTGTTTTTTTTTTTCTGTGTCACGATTCTTTTTTGGCCATTTTTTAATGATCACTTTTATCAAAATATTAGGAGGAATAAAAAGATGATAGGGAGTTAAAGTGAGTTTTGACAGTGGTAATAAAAGCTTTAGATCAGAAGAGATTTAGATTATTAAAATTCTCCATAACTTAATATTCTGTTTTCCTGGGCACAATAGTAATTGTGGGTTGGCTTTGTTTATTTTGGAGTAATTTCTATACACCCAGCTTTTGTTTAAGTCATTACTTATTATGTGAACACTTAATGCTGGAATTGTTACCATACTACTTTTTAAATCCTACTTACCCATAGGTAGAAAGATGACATGCTTAGCATTTTTCGTCACTTTAACAAGAGACAGAATCTGTTTAGGAATTTCAACTTATTGTCTGTGTTGCCGGTCCAGGTCTTGTGGCTTGGATGTTAATCTCTTCCTCTCTACAAATACTAAGTACTATACATCAGTTAATGATTTGCTTAACTCCTGAATACATTCAAATTCCTTGATATATGCTGGACTGCGCTCGTTTTACTTAGAGGAAATAAGATTACTCAAACCAGTGCTTCAAGGATTCTGCATTGGCAGCCAAATCATTGCCTCAAAAAACTGGAACAGGCTTCTCACCATGACATTCCTAGTCCCCTCAGCAGCCCCTAGTCCATCAAAATTGATGAAAACGAAGAACATACTTTAGTAGGCAGCTACCTTGTCTTGGAAAATGCTTTCTTAGAGACTTAGGAGTACAAATTGCCCAAAAGAAGATTTCTAATAATAAATGGACTTTACTCTTTTAATTTGTAGATCCCATCTTGATCCCATCCAGCGATTGCAGACTGATAACTGCGTAACCGCATAGTAATATTCAACCAATCCAGTGAAAAACTGAATTCTTCTACAACTTAGGACCTATTGACCTGTTAATGGTTCTTATCTTTGGTTTATAGCTTATATTAATAACTCCTAGGAAGAGGCATGCGATCATTAGAAAGTGAAATATTGTTTACTTTTTTTTTTTGTTTTGAGACTGAGTCTTGCTCTGTTGCTCAAGCTGGAGTGCAGTGGCGTGATCTCGGCTCACTGCAACCTCCACCTCCTGTGGTCAAGCGATTCTCCTGCCTCAGCCTCCCGAGTAGCTGAGACTACAGGCCCGTGCCACCATGTCCAGCTAACTTTTGTATTTTTAATACAGATGGGGTTTCAACATGTTGGCCAGGCTGGTCTCGAACTCCTCACCTCAAGTGGTCATCCATCTGCCTTAGCCTCCCAAAGTGCTGGGATTACAGATGTGAGCCACCATGCCTGGCTGAGATATTTACTTTGAATAAAGAAAACAGCAGTGGTGACTGCATGATAGGGTTTATTTTGCTTGACCTAAAGGTTATTCCTGGAAGACTTAGTTTACTGTCTTCCTTTCAGCCTATACCATTTAAAAAATTTTAGCAGTAAAATCAGGTTGGTAATACCATTGAGAGAGTGTTAGTTCCTCTACTTAAGTTGGTTTTTCTATAGATGTACAGTTTGGTCTACTATTTTTCAGGAGTAAGGATTACAGTTTTCATTTTTTGGTATTTGTAAAAGATACCAGATAATTTCTATTTGTAAGAAGCTTAAATGCAGTTTTAGTGGAGCTTTGCAAAAACTCAACTTTTAGTTGTCTGTGTTAGATGGATATACTGGTGCATATATATGTGTGTATGTGTGTGTGTGTGTGTGTGTGTATTTAAGCATTTAAATGTTTGAGAGGAATATTGGTGATCTGATTTTGGAGGAAAACTTAGATTCCAAACAAAATGTTTATTACTATAGATAAGCTATAGAAGTAGTACAGTTTTTGTGCACAGCCCTTTTTGTTCAATTCCTCTACTTTCTCATGCCATGGATTGGTTCAGAGTGGTATCCAGGCAGAGCTGCCTTTGTTGAGCATACTGTTTTGTCCCTGCCTCTCTAAGAGGTGTGAGGAAGAGGCATTTGTTTGATGTACAGTTGAGACTGCAATGGTGATGATGTTGATGAAAAGCTAAAAGTGAGTTTTAACAAGAATAACAGGGTGAATTCCAAATTGATAGTAGGTTTAACAGAAGCTGGTTCTACAACTGTTTTCAGCAGCTTGCAAAACGTGTGTAGGGCCACCCACACTTCCTTCCTCTTCTCCAGCCACACCCACATGCTTCAGTTGCTTCTGCTGTCTTTAGTAGGAGAACATCAGTATATTCTTGCAGCACATAACAGTACTTGTTTCTCAGACACAAGTTTTTATATTATGAGCACTCTTGGCAAGTTGGCCTATTTCATTTAGGTCCAGCCTAGTTATATGTCTGTGCTAAATAAAAAGGTTGCTTTAGAACGGCCTATTTAGTGGTTGCTGTTTAAAAACATGTTATCTTAGCTGTATAGTCATTTAAAATGTTGATTTAGAAGAACTTAGTGCATGGGAAAATGTTCACTTTTTAAAGTAGAGGAAAAAGTAGTTATCAAACTTCATGTCCAAAATCTTAGCTTTGTAAAGAACTGTAAGTATAAAGGATGTACACTCGGACCTGATGAGAAGTCATCCTAGATGAGCGTAGAGGTGATTTTTATTTTCTTTTTTGTGCTTTTATGCATTTTCTAAACTTTCTAAAGTGAAAGTCTTGTATTAACTTTTCCAACTTGTTTTTTGGAGAGAAGTATTGTGAAAATAGTTACAAATCTCTTTTTACCCTGACATCCCCCCAAGCCCCTAAGTATTATCCCCATTTTATTTTTTAAAATTGTGTCTGGCCATATATTATAAATAGAAAATAATTTGAAAGAATCTATACCAAAATGTAAACAGATGTTATCATAAAGGGTGGGATAATGGATTTTTGTTTTCCAAATTCCTCCCCCCTTTTTTTACTAGTCTATATGTTCTAATTGTGTTTTTCTCCTGAACTAAACAGATTTTTTTTTCATAATTGTTTTTGAGATTTTCTATAAGAATATATTTGATGTGAAAAAATGTAAAGGAGTATTAAGTCCTTTTTGAAAAGCTAAATGTGATAGAAAATTATATTAATATCATTTTAAAAGCAAATACTTAGATTTTGTGAGCTGTTTTATTGAAAAACCCCCAGACTTTGATGCCTAACTAGAGACATTATTTCCTATATCTTATAGCACTCATTTTCAATTTAGTTTATTTTAGGAAACTGAACAACAGTTCAGTCTCTGAACTGGTCTCTCTTATGAAAGCAAGAGAGATAATAGTTTGGTGAATTCATTCTCTTGAAGTAGGGTAAACAGCTAAAAGAATTTCTGCTTGGATGGTGGGAACGTCATCTTTGTAACAATGATGGTGGTGGTGGTAGCTGGTATTTACAGAATGCTTACTCTGTGCCAGGCACTGTTCTGAACACTTTACCTGTATTAACTCATTTGATCCTCACCATATCCTATGAGATTGTTTTCTTTTTACTAACATTTTCTGATGAAGAAACTGACCATGCAGAGAAGTCAGGGTAACTTGCTGAGTTCCTTTGGCTAGTGATTGGTGAGCTGGGATTCAAATGCGGTTGTTGGTCTTTAGAACTAGTACTTATCACTGTACTACCACACTGCTTTACCACAGAGACTAGGGATGAAACAGGGGCTGCTGGAAAAAGAGAAACAGGCAAGGATAGTGGAAGGAGCTACCATATCCCTCTTGGAGCTGAAGGACCAGTCAGGTAGGCATCCCAGGGTTCATCTGTCACTAGATACAGACCTGTGCCCATGGCTTTGCCAGTCCTATGTGTGCTGCAGAACTCTTGCTCCTTGTTCCCTCATTCCTGGCAGGAACTTGCTTTCATATCCAGAGGTCAACCACCTTTCCTCCTTCTTTCACCTTTCCTATCTTGCTTCCCCCATTCTCTTGCACTCTTTTGTCCCAAGTGCATTTGAACTTTACTTGGACACCTCTTACCTTTAGTGTATAGTGTAAATTACTATGTTGGCGTCATGTGAATGTTTAGGCCTTTCTGTTATTCATGTAATAGTTAATTTTCATGGAAAGACCTGCAAGGCTACCTCGGTCAGTATTCCCTCATTGTGCCACGAAGTTGGATATAAGTGATTTGCTCACATTCCTTTTGTTTGTGGTGATAGTTTCTTTGTTACTATCAAGTGGCGGGCCTCTGATGGAGAAGGTGTTTTGTGTGATCCCTGATGCTGGAATCATAAGTGATTTCCACTTGCCTTCTGGAGGACAGTGTGTTGTAAAGCTTGCCCTCCTTGGCTGCTGTAGTGTGAGTATTTCATGAGCCTGTAGGGGCTCCTAGAGATTGGGTGGCTTTGATGCCAGGCTGAGCATAATTGGAGCTAGAGACTGCTGCTTCTCAGGCAAGTTAAGCTTCATGGTACCTAGCATGCAGTTTCATGGATTCAGTGAAATGGGAGTTTGGGGCCTGTTGTAGGAGGCATTTAAAAAATGGCAATTGTATTGTTGTTCATTATTCTTTCTTTCTTTTCTTTTCTTTTCTTTCTTTTTTTTTTTTGTTGAGATGCAGTCTCACTTTGTCACCCAGGCTGGAGTGCAATGGCGCCATCTCAGCTCACTGCAGCTTCTGCCTCTGGGTTCAAGTGATTCTCCTGCCTCAGTCTCCTGAGTAGCTGGGAATACAGGCACCCGCCACCACGCCCAGCTAATTTTTGTATTTTTAGTAGAGACAGGGTTTCACCATGTTGATCAGGCTAGTCTTGAACTCCTGACCTCAATGATCCACCCGCCTCGGCCTCCCAAAGTGCTGGGATTACAGGCGTGAGCCACCGCGCCCGGCCTTGTTCATTATTACTTCTTCATTCCAGTGGAATAATTTTTCTGACCTGTCTACCTGGAAAAATCTGTTCACTCTGAAATCCCTGTTTACTAAAGGTCGCTTAAAGGAGTTGTAATTCACAGAAGGCAGAAGGATAATGGGGGAAACTGGGTTACTAAAGACAAATTTTACCATTTTTATACATTTGTCTAGATCCAGCCTTAGAGTATGTATTTTGACTTTAAGCAAAATTCAAACAAATACAACTAAATCTGAATCTTTTCTGTATTTTCTTTTAGGAAAAAGAAGCAACTAACAAAACACTGTGATAACAAGGATTTATTCAGTATGCAGTTTGCAGGGTATGTCTTGGAGACATTACAAATTCACCTTTATATAAGCCACATCTTAACATTCGGCATTGATGTTCAGAATGACTTTTGGGAGCTGCAAGATCCTCAAAGATCAAAAAACGATTTAGTTACTTTGTACTGTAACTCAAAATGTACTTGATAGTAGGATTGGACAGTAGACTAGTATATAAAAAGATGTTCACTAACAAGGATGTTTTTCGTCTAAACTTTCAATTAATCATAGTGTCCTGTTCTTAGCTATACAATTTAATTGTGGTTTCATAGACTATGGAAAAGGGGTGCTCATTAAAAAAGGACATTATTTGGTAGTAAGAGTGATTGTTTCACTATAGGGTACTCATTGTGAAGATACCAATTAGATTCTTAACCATGAGCTTGCTGTAGATTAAAAATTATTTCACCATGCCTTCTTGTTGGCACAGGTTTGGGAAGAGAAACATTAAGGTTTAATAGTACTTATCTGTGGGTGTCTGAGGCTCTGAAAAAAAAAAACATTTTCATTTATTTTTGTAATAGAAACAGTTTTGTTTTCAAAAATCAGATTCATTTATAAAATCTGATTTATGTAACTTTCCAGGAACACATCTAAACTAAAATGATAGATGAAAAGAACAAAATTATATAACTTGGGGGCAGCCTGAAGGGATGTGTTTCAAAAGCTAAAGTGGCATTTGCAAGCTTATGCAATACAAACATAGACTTGGGTAGAATTTTAAGCATAATTATTGCCCTTATAATTAATTGAAGTTAAAATATTTAAAGTTAGTTTCCTGCCCCCCCCCCAGAGTTTTTATATTTGAAAATTAAATATACCAAATTAAAATTTCTTTGGGGAACTACTGTCCAAATAAAGCAAGGTCTTTCAATTTGGATTTTCCTGTTAATCCTGTCATTAAAGTTACTAGTTCAGATGACAGGGATAATATACATATAGAAGAAATTTGCTTCCCTCACCTCCCAACACCTAGGCATTGTATCAGTTTCTTATTTAAAAATCTTAATAGCAGGATTAATTATTTTGGTTCTAAAATCAATTTGCAAACACAGCGTAGCATAATGTTTTAAAGCACGGACTTTGGTGTCAGACAGCCCTGGGTTTCAGTCCCGGCTCTTTTACACACTGGCCATTTGACCTAGACCAAGTTACTGTGCCTCAAAAGGGGGCTAATAATTCCTGTCTCTGAGGGGAATTGTGAGGATTGAATGAGGATGATGTGAAGTATGTGGCATGTGACTGGTGTGTAATACTCATTCAGTAAATGGTATTGCTATTTATTATTACAATAATTACCAAAATGCGAAAAATATATTAGTAAACATATTAACATTGACTTTTTGAACTTGTAATTTAACTTAACATAAATTTTTTGAGGGGGTTCTAGGTATGTGATTCAGATCATTTCTGAAGTGGTATAAATATAAAAGTGACTTTATTCTTCTTTTATAGTTAGTATTTTAACTCTTAAGATGATATTATCCAAAATGGGGCATTGATTAGAGTGGCTAAATGTTTATAAAGAATGTGGACTTTGAAATTTATTAATTAGGTGTGAATCCTAGCTTTTGCAGTTAATGTCACTTGTACCTAGAGCAGCCTATTGCCTTAGCTATAAAAATGAGACCAGTGCTGACTGACCAGGCATGGTGGCTCAAGCCTGTAATCTTTGTACTTTGGGAGGCCAAGGCAGGAGGATTGCATGAGGCCAGGAGTTCAAGACCAGCCTGAACAACATAGCAAGACCCTGTCTCTAATAAGAATAAATAACAGTTTTTAAAAATTAAAAAAAATCTTACCCATTATATGTCAAATTTCATTTTTTGGGATATTTTTATCTAAGTGGACTCAATAATTAATGTTCTTAATATGTAACTGAAAATGTGAAACTGTATATTGAGAGCCGTCAAAGGGATAGATACTGACTAATGGGAGAGAGCTGGCCTTAGGAGGTTGCTATATTCCTCATTGGATTTTGTTACTCAGTTCTATTAAATGTTGGTCAGAAAAAAAAGTGAGGGTTCAGCCTGTGAGATATAAAGTTGCATCTTGTTTAATTTTATACGTTTGTTTTTCTGAGTCAGTGTAATTTATGGGGAACCTATTTCTATTCATTTATTATAAAAGTTGAAATTTTTAAGTACAGTATGAAATGTGGTTCTTAAAAACCAAATGATCTTTAAATCATCTGTAAGAATGCATGCCTATTTACTCTTAGAATATAATCACGTTATGCTGGGTTGTGATTGAGAGTTGGAAAATGATCATTAAAAATCAGCATAACTGATGAATACCAGTAAATTAGCAAATATTTATTAAGTACCTACTACCACATACCTAGAACCCCCTCACAAAATTTATATAAGTTCAGTTATAAGTTTAAAAAGTCAAAGTTAATATGTTTACTAATATGTTAAGCACCTACTGTGTGCCAGGTGCTTATCCTAAACAATAGTGATGCAAGAGCAAACAATTTACCTCCGAAACATTTTGGAAAAAGTTGCATTTCAAAATATAATAAGATAGTTTTGATTACATGCTATTTGTAAGCACTGTTCTAGGTATTGGGGGAAAGTAGAAGAAAAAAAATAGAATCTTAGAATAGAAAATCCCTGAGAACCTGCTGCTGTCAGGATAGAGGAGATGGTATACCCGAATACCTGTAGAATACGACCACATAGAATAGAGGTGTCCCAAGGTGCTCTGGAGGTATTGAGGAGAGAAGGAGTTAGAGAAACCTTCACAGAATGGATTTTTTCTTTTTTTCTTTCTTTTTTTTTTTTTTTGCACTTAAAGGAAGTGGTGTTGGTCTTGGGGAAACTGAAAAGCTGTTGGGTTTCTGTCCAAATGTTTATTCTTCGTGTTTTCCCTTGTCAACTCTTGCCTTATTTTTTAAGACACTAATTAAAATTACATTTAGAAAATGTTTGTTTTTTAAACATACTTGTCAAACTTGCCAGTTTTCTTATTACTGACCACCAAAAAATTGCTTCCAATGAACTAATTTTTTTTTCAGTTTGCAAAAATTTAATATAGTATTTAAATTCTCAGCCTTTGTAATATAAAGTCTAAATATAGAAATAGGTTTGAATGACCCTGACTCATTTTATATCTCAATTTATTTTCTTCAAGTTTCTCTTAAAATGAAAAAAACAAAAAATGAACTGATTTTAAAGTTTGTGAAGAAAAGTCACAGAAACTTAATTTTGTTTCTCTTCTTATTTTGTAGATATCCATGACGACATTGAAAATGAATTTTTTGTATTCACCAGATATTCTTATATGAGAAGATCTATTTCAAACAGTCGAAATATTTTTTCTTCTGTTGGACCAGCATGGCGGGATTTAAGCGAGGGTATGATGGAAAGATTGCTGGATTATATGATCTGGATAAAACCTTGGGTCGAGGCCATTTTGCTGTGGTTAAACTTGCCAGGCATGTCTTTACGGGTGAAAAGGTGGCAGTAAAAGTTATTGACAAGACAAAACTGGACACTCTAGCCACTGGTCATCTTTTCCAGGAGGTGAGATGCATGAAACTAGTGCAGCATCCTAACATCGTCCGCCTTTATGAAGTTATTGACACTCAGACCAAACTATATCTTATTCTAGAACTTGGGGATGGAGGAGATATGTTTGATTATATAATGAAACATGAGGAGGGTCTTAACGAAGACTTGGCCAAGAAGTACTTTGCTCAAATAGTTCATGCTATATCTTATTGCCATAAACTCCATGTGGTTCACAGAGACTTAAAACCAGAGAATGTAGTCTTCTTTGAAAAACAAGGTCTTGTAAAGTTGACAGACTTTGGGTTCAGCAACAAATTTCAACCAGGGAAGAAGCTCACTACAAGCTGTGGATCTCTTGCATATTCTGCTCCAGAAATTCTGCTTGGTGATGAGTATGATGCACCTGCAGTAGGTAGGTAACCTTGGTCCAGTATTTGGCCACTTGAATTCTGCCAGCTAGAGTTGGTCAAATCAGTTGTTTATCTAAAAATGATGTCTAGAGAATTTAATTGGCCTTAACTAGCAAATTGGGTTTCATAAATGCCGTATATTCCTAAAGCTGGCAATTTGTTGATTTCAACCTTTAGATGGCACATGTCTAAAGTATATTTGTGAGTACAAAGGAAAATGAGTAAGTTACCATTTAAGGTAATCTCTTTTCTGCTCATTGTAATTTTTTTCTTAAGGTCCCAATGCTTTTCCTATCTTAGATTTTTCTTTTAGTGGCTGTCTTTAGCCATCTCTCCTCATCCTCTAACAATCATTGGAGACCCATATTGGAAAGGTACTGTAAATATTACAGTGCAGTGTCAATAATTTGGGTATTAGAATCATTTATTAACTGTGAACTTGAACAAATGCTTGACCTGTCTGCTTCATTTTTTATCCATAATATGGAATTGAATCAGGTACAGGTGTAGCACTCCCATATTATCTTGTTTACTCTTCACAGTGACCTGTGGGGTTGTTATTGTCCATCTCATTGTTCAGAATAGGAAACTGGCGGCATACAGAGGCTTTCTGTATGGTGGATGCTGGAATTTTGGTACCTTTGGCATTCCTAACTGCCTTCTTTCCCTCTCCACACACTTTGTGCTCTTTCACTTGTCAAGATTTATCTATTTGTGGTGAAAGTATTTACTGCCTTTCAGTTTGTGTCAACTTTGTCTTCTTGGGATTGTATTTGTTTTGAAGTTCATGTAGGAATTTGTGCTTAATTTTTTTTAAGGATTTGTTGATCAGAAGGTGCAGTCAGCTTTTTGTTAGTTTAATCTTGGAAAAAATGTACTAATATTACATGCACATGATGTCAGATTCATACATGTAAGTATTCTGCTTGCATTTGTGGTAACTTGAAATGCAGGTTAAAGGATTAATGACAAAGGTGCACTTAACGTTGAAGAGTGTTGATGTTATGTTGGATACTTTGTGCACCAAGACACTGATTTTCATGTTAAGACTATCATGTTCTGGAAAAGAAAGGGTTAATGAGCGGTTTCTGCCTACTACAGATAACTAGACTTCACTGAAGTCTTTCCTTAGAATATGTGACTGGAGATTTTTGATTAATGGAGCCATTCTAATCAGACAGTGAAGCCAGGAATTTCCAGAAGAAGAAACACAAATGTCTACACATGAAAAACTCTTGAACCTCATTAGTGCAAATTTAATAAGAGTATCCTATTAAAGATAAGGTACTCTTTAAAATCTATTAAACATAAGGTACTCTTTCATACTTTTCACATTGGGAAAAACTAAAGTCAGACAAAACTTAAATGTTGATAAGACCATAGACTATCAGGAACTCTTACACTATTTAGAAGACAATTTGGCAGTATCTGATAAAGTTAAAGATGTACACATCTGGTAACCCAGCAATTCTCTCCTACATATGCACTCTGGAGTAACTCTCACTTATGTATACAAGAAATTTTCAAAGAACGTTTTTAACAGCATTATTGAATGTACAGCAGGGGAATAATTTGTTCAGTATTCATATTGAATTCTGTATATGGTGAACATTAAACATTTTCGCTAACATGATTGGATCTCAAGCATACTTTTTAAGGGAAACAAAGCAAATTTGTGAAGAGTACATACAACATTTATATAATTTTTTTTTTTTTTTTTTTTTTTGAGACAGAGTCTCGCTCTGTCACCCAGGCTGGAGTGCAGTGGCATGATCTCAGCTCACTGCAAGCTCCACC
>NW_012116389.1:3035409-3062987 GCF_000951035.1 Colobus angolensis palliatus
TGTATTTTTAGTAGAGATGGGGTTTCACTGTGTTAGCCAGGATGGTCTCGATCTCCTGACCTTGTGATCCACCCGCCTCAGCCTCCCAAAGCGCTGGGATTACAGGCACGAGCCACCGCACCCAGCCAACATTTATATAAAATTTTAAAACATACAAAGCAGTGTCATATATTATTTACTAGTATGTGCACGTGTATTACATGTAGTAAACTCTGAAGAATGTGTGAGAGCAAGATAGGTTACTTCTAAGGGGCAGGCATATCTGTAGACTTTCAGCTGTATTGGTGATGTTTATTTTCTAAGTTGAGTGGTGGGTACACAGGGGTTCATTGTAATGTTCCTTTTTTCCCCCCTTATATCTTAAATATTGCATAATAAAACTTTTAAAAAGCTATTAAAAAAGGAAAAGAAAACCACTTGGGAAGATGTTCACCAGTCTGATAAATGATTACCGTGTGTTGGTGAAGTAGGCTTGGGTGGAGTTCATGGGTAACATTTTCATTTTCATTATTTATAGTTATTTCAGTTCATATTGTGTGATGCGTGATTGAAATATAGAATTGCTATTTTTAAAAAATGGACAGGTGTCTTTCTGTTAATGTACTATTAGTTTATCATGCCGAAAGTAGTCTGATTTTTCACAAATGTTTACTAAAATGAGCATACACAAAAATTAAAATCAGACATTATATTTTGAGATGTTACTAAATAAAAAAACTTTCTTTTTTTTTTAAATAAGTGTTTTATAGTATGCTGGTCCTCTGCCTTGAGAATTCGCTGAGGAATTGTCTATTTTATTATTCTTTTCAAAAAATCAGATTTGGTTTTACTTATCAACTATGCTTTTTGTTTTAGATGTCTTTTTTGTCTTTATTCTTTCTAGGATCTTTGAGGTTTTCTATTTTTTAATAGCATCATGTATCGAAAGCTTATTTCTGTGTGTCTTTGATTTCTAACAAATGGTTTATTAATGCTATTTAGAAGACAATTTGGCAATATCTGATGTGTACATCTTTAACTTGAATGCTGTGTGATTTGATGTTATATGATGCCCTCTCCCAGAATCTTTGAGGACGTCCTAGGGGTTTCACTCTGCAGTTGTTGTTCATTGCTAAAATTTATCTTTGGTTTCTTATTTAACTGAAAGATTATTTAGAAAGGTGTTCCTTTTTAAAAATTCAAAATGGATAGATTTATTTTTCTCTTTGTCTGTTTTTTTAACTTCTAATTTTAGTACACTGAAGTTAATTTATGCCCAATTGGTTTCTGCTTTGGATACTATTTTTAGATTTTCTTTGTGGCTTGATACATGGTAATTCATACCATGGTGACTATTCTTTATGTGATTAAAATATTTGTATAGTTGGAGTTTTTATACATACTTAGGATTATGCATTATGCAGTTTGTTCCTTTGTACCCTTACATGTTTTTATTCTGACCTGTCATTTTCTGAGAGAATAATGCTAGCCTTCTATTCTGATCTGTGAATTTTGTAATTTAACCATTCTTTGCTTTATACATGGCGTTGTCAAGCTTTGATTGGCAATAAAGATGTTAAAAGTTTCTAATATATTTTACATGATGAGTTATACCTTTTATCAATACAAAAGTATACTCTTTGATACATATTGCCTTAAAGTCTGTTTTGTCATTGCTTTAAATTTATCCCTTTTAAACAATAAAGGCATACTTCATTTTATTGTGCATAACTTTATTGCATGTCTCAGATCTTGCAGTTTTTTTGTTTATTTACATATTGAAGGTTACCACAACCCTTCATCAAGCAAGTCTCTTGGCATCATTTTTCCAACAGCATATGCTCACATCATGCCTCTCTGTCACATTTTGGTAATTCTCAAAATATTTTAAACTTTGTCGTTATTTATTTTTTATGGTGATCTGTGATCAGTGATCTTTAATGTTACTATTGTAGTTGTTTTGGAGTGCCAGACACAGCACCCATATAAGACAGCAAACTTAACCAATAAATGTTGTATGTGTTCCGACTGTTTCACCCACCAGCCATTCCCCCATCTCTCTCTCTCCTTGGGCTTCCCTATTCTCTGAGACACAACAATATTGAAATTAGGCCAATTAATTACAGTGGCCTCTGGGTGTTCAAGTGAAAGGAAGAGTGGTACATCTCTCACTTTTAAGTCAAAAGCCGTAAATCAATAAGCTTAGCAAGCAAGACATGGTGAGCCAAGATAGACTGAAAGCTAGGCTTCATGCACCTAACAGCCAAGTTGTGAATGCAAAAGAAAAGTTCTTGAAGGAAATTAAAAGTGCCACTCCAGTGAACACATGAATGGTAAGAAAGTGAAACAGCCTTATTGTTGATATGAAGAAAGTTTTAGTGGTGTGGGTGAAAGATCTAGCCAGCCACAATATTCCCTTAGGCCAAAGCCTAATCCAGAGCAAGGCCCTAACTCTCTTCAGTTCTCTAAGGGTGAAGAGAGGGGAGGAAGCTACAGAGGAAAAGTTTGAAACCAGCAGAGTTTGGTTCATGAGGTTTAAGGAAAGAAGCCATCTCCATAACATAAAAGTACAAGATGAAACACCAAGTGCTGATGGAGAAACCAGAAGATCTAGCTAAGGTAATTGATGAAGGTGGCTCCACTGAACAACAGATTTTTGATACAACTAAAACAGCCTTCTATTGGAAGAAGATCCCATGTAGGACTTCCATAGCTAGAGAGAAGTCATTGCCTGGTTTCAGTGCCTCAAAAGGTAGGCTGACACTCTTGTTATGGGTAAATGCAGCTGGTGACTTAAAGTTAAAGCCATGCTCATTAACCATTCAGAAAATCCTGGGGCCATTAAGAATTAAGTCAAATATACTCTACCTGTGCTCTGTAAATGGAACAACAAAGCCTGAATGACAACACATCTGTTTACAGCATAGTCTACTGAATTTCTTAAGTCTACTGTTTGAGACCTACTACTCAGAAGAAAAGATTCCTTTTAAAATACTACCACTCACTGACAATGCACCTGGTCACCCAAGAGCTCTGATGGAGATGTACAAGGAAATTGATGATGTTTTCATGCAGATAACACAGCATCCATTCTGCAGCCCATGGATCAAGGAGTAATTTCGACTTTCAAGTCTTACTGTTTAAGAAATGCATCTTGTAAGGGTATGTCTGCCATAGGTAGTAATTCCTCCAATCCATCTGGGCAAAATAAGTTGAAAACCTGGAAAGGATGCACCATTAAGAACATTCGTGACTCATGGGAGGAGATCAGAATATCAACATTAAGAGGAATTTGGAAGAAGTTGATTCCAACCCTCATGGATGACTTTGAGGGGTTCACAGTCTGTGGAGGAAATAACTGCATATGTGGTGGAAATAGGAAGATAAATAGAAAGGGAGCCTGAAGATATGACTGAATTGCTGCAGTTTCATGATAAAACTTGAATGGATGAGAAGTGGCTTCTTAGGGATGAGCAAAGAAAGTGGTGTTTTTTTTTTTTTTTAATCTTAATGTTTTGAAATCCATGAACGCAGGTGAAGAAATGGTTTCTTAAGATGGATTCTATCAGTGAAGATGTGGTGAACGTTGTTGAAATGACAACAAAGGATTTAGACTATTATGTAAACTCACATAGTAAGTTTGATAAAGCAGTGGCAAGGTTTGAGAGAACTGACTTCAGTTTTGAAAGAGGTTCTGCATTTCTACTGTAGGTAAAATGCTGTCAAACAGCATTACATGCCAGAGATAAATCTTTCATGAAAGGAAGAATCACATGATGCAGCAAACTTCATTGTTGTCTTATTTTAAGAAATAGCCACAGCCATGCCAACCTTCAGCAACCATGACCCTGATAAGTAAGCAGCCATCAACATCAAGGCAGGAACTTCCACCAGCAAAAAGATTATGCCTTGACTCATTGAAGGCTCAGATGATTGTTAACATTTTTTAGAAATAAGTTTTTTTTTTAAATTTCTTTGAGACTGAGACTCCCTCTGTAGCCCAGGCTGGAGTGTAGTGGCATGATCATAGTTCGTTGCAGACTTGAACTCCTGGGCTCAAGCAGTCCTCGCACTTCAGCCTCCTGAGTAACTGGGACTACAGGCGTGCACCACCACATCCAGCTAATTTTTAAAGTTTTGTAAAGATAGGGTCTTGATAAAGTTTTTTTGTTTGTTTGTTTGTTTTTTTAATTTTTTGCCCGTGACACAGCCCCAGGAGATTCTGAGAACATGTGCCACTCGTAAAGTATTTTTAAATTAAGGTATGTACAGTATCTTTTTTAGACATAATGATGTTGCACGTTTAATAGACTACAGTATAGTATAAAGGTAACTTTTTATGCACTGGGAAACCAAAAATTGCGTGTCTCGCTTTATTGCAACATTCGCTTTATTTCAGTGGTCTGAAACAGAACCCACAGTATCTCCGAGGTACGCCTGTGTATAGCAGTATTTCATGTCTAATCTATGAATCAGTCTTTGAATAGGTGAATTTGATTTATTTATATTTAATATTACTAGAGTGTTCGGACTTGTCCTGTCTTATTTTGTGGTTTTCATTTGCCTTATTATTTATTATCTTTTCCCATATTTTGTTAGATTATGCAAGCTTTCTTTGCTCTTTCCCCCACAGTGGTTTGCACGATGTGTAATCTGTTTCTTTTTGTGTTGGTGTCCACTTTTAATGTCTAGATTTCACATTATTTCTCCTACCCTACAAATAAGAATCAGTTTGTTTTTACTTCTTTTTTGGTTAATAACATTCTTGTTTGCTTGTCTGTAATAAATACTTTCTTTTTACTTAATTTTATGAATTTCTTGGCCTCCCTGTCCCTTTCTTGGATTATTTTTATTTTACTTTGTTTTGTTTTTAACCCTTTCAGAGAGGATTTTTGAAAAATTCAAGTCCTTGTGTGTCTAAAATGTCTTCACATTTGAATGCTAATTTGACTGGATATAGAAATATATATTCAAAATCATTTTTCTCCCAACTTTGAAGATACGTTTTTCAGATATTTTTGTCATCTTTTTGCTTTTAAAGTTGTTGGTGAGAAGTCTGATGAAAGACTAATTTTCTTTGTAGAACTACATTTCATTAGTTCAGTGGAGCATATTTTGTTTTTCTTATTTTAACAGTTCCGAAAGTGCTTCATTAAGCAGGTTTTCTTGGGTGCTGCTGCTTCTGTTTGATGAACTTGGTTCCTCTCTCATTTTTCCTTCGTTCTTGGGGGTGTTCATTGTTTGTTCATCTCTGTTTTTGAGATCTCCAGATACTTTGCTGTGAATATGATATCTGAGTACTCTAGGGGATATGGGAGAGGAGCAGGGTCATACAGCTGACTGGGGAGCGCTGGTATCTGGTCTTAGTATTTGTCAGGGTGTTAATACACCTCTTGGACACCATCCCTCTCTCTCTGTTCCTAATGTCCACAATAGAGAGGAACATCCTCAACTTGATAAAGAGAATCTACAAAAATCCTGAAACACATGTCTGCGTGGACATGCTTGGTGCTAGTGTAGAATTATAAGGTAGGAAATTAGTCCTCAGTTAATCCTTCTAATGGTTGTCTGGGTGCAGTTCTTTCCTGTTTCCAGTGTGCATCATCTAGAAAAAAGCACCACAGAAGCCCCTGCTAGCTGGATTTTGGGGCTCTGGTTTCTTCTTTCAGTCTGATCCTACCTGTCTTCTACTGTTTCTTTCATATCTAGGGATTTGGAAAGAGGAAGGGTAGCTAGATCATGCTCATGCACTATTGATTCAGTCAGCTCTCTGAGCTTTCAAGAATGTATATTAAGTTGATTTCACAGAGTCAGAAAGGATGGCGGGGGGAAGAATCTGTGGGAAAAATTCTGGAATCTCTCATTGCAGTCTGTGGAATTACTGTGGTAGAGTGCAGTGCAGTGGTGTACACCGTGGAGAACTCATTGCTGCGTGTCACATCAGGTTATACAGTGGAAGAAGAGACAGGGCAATGAACCTGTGCCTGCTGGGCCAAGACAGGTGTAATGTCTTTGCTCTGAGCGACCAGGCTCTGCTGAAACTGATGGATGCGTGGCTGCTTGTCCTGTGGGGTGGCCTGCTTGTAGTGAGGTTCCAAGTGAATTTCTTGATAAATAAAGGTTTTGTCAGAGCAGCATTAGGAAAGAACTTACTCTTTAAAAAATTGTACTTTAAAATTTTCTTCATTATTATAGGAACTCTAAAATGGGAAAATTGTTTCTTAAATAATGGATTCACAGCTTTTCAGTAATTGTAAAACCCTGACATTATTTATGACCTTTTTCTAGTTTCCTGAAAATTCTTATTTTCAAGTTAAAATGAATTAAATTTGGTATTGAGAACTTCATCATCTCACCTAAGGTTTGGAGTCTTCTAGGATATTACAGATCTGGATTTAAAAACCTTTATGTTAGGTGTTTCCTAGTTTATAGACTATTTCAAAGATGAAATATTCAGTCTCTGCATTAATTCTTACTACCAATTATGCAGTAATCAATGAAAGCTGAGTTACTGGAAACATGGCTCCATATGGATACAGTGCAAATGTTTGGATTTAGATTAAGTCTTGAATATGCACAAAAAGCTTATATACATTCTCGACAACATTTCTCATTTGCAGTTCAGCATTTAATGGAAGTTGTTTAGAGTCATGGAGTGTGTCCTCATACATACTGGTGTGTAAAAAACTAGACATCTTTTCTTTATACTCTGTGTTTTGTCCTACATTAAAATATTACTCTTTGCCTGCTCTACCTAAACAAGGAATAGAGAGGAACATCAACTTTTTATATGAAGAGAATCTACAAAAACCCTGCAGATAACATCCTACTTAATGGTGAAAGACTCAAAGCTTTCGTCCTAAGTTGAGAAACAAGGCAAGGATGTACACATATCACTTTTACGCAACATAGTACTGAAAGTTATATAAAGATGGGAAAAGAAGAAATAAAACTCTCTCTGCTTTCAGATGACGTGAATGTGTACATAGACAATCTCATGGAATCTACAGAAAAATTCCTAGAATATCAAATGAATTCTGCAATATCACAGGATATTAGATCAACACAAAATCGATTGCTTTTCTACACTGATAAGGAACATGTAGAGACTGAAATGTAAAGTCATGCCAAAGAAAGTGAAATACCTAGATACACATCTAACAGAACACATCTAACGAAAAAATAATATTAGTGATAGAAATCAAAGAAGGCCTAAATAAATGGAGAGACATATGTTCATGAATTGGAATACAACATAGTACAGATGCCAGTCTTCCCCAAATGGATCTATAGGTTTAACATAATTCCTGTCAAAACTCTGCAGGGCTTTTATAGACATAGACAACATTATTCTAAAATGTATCTGGAAAGGCAAAGAACCTAGAATAACTAAAACAATTATGAAAAGAATAAGGAGAGAAATCACTACCACAGACACTCTGAAAAATAGTTTGACAGTTTCTTATAAAAGTAAATATGCTCTTATAAAACTAAATATGCAGTTGCATTACTGGGTCTTTGTCCCAGAGAAATGAATACCTGTATTCACAAAAATCTGTACATGGATGTTCATAGCAGTTTTATTTATAATAGCCATAAACTGGAAACAGCCCAGGTGTTATCCTTCAACATGTTAATTGTTATACTGTGGTGTATTCATACCATGGAATACTGTGCAGCAATAAAAAGGAATAAACTATTGATACAACAACTTGGATGGATTCCAAGGGGCAAAAACAATCATCTCAGGTTGCATGCTATGTAATTCCATTTATAAAATTCTCTTGATATGACAAAACTGTAAAAATGGAGAACAGATTGGTGGCTGCCAGGAATTAGAGATGGTGGTAGGTGGTGTGCATGTAAAAGATAGCATGAAGGAGCCTTGTGGTGATAGAGCACTTCTGTGTCTGGTGGTTATACAAATCTCCACATGTATAGAAACTACATACACAAATACATGTGAAATGATGAAATCTGAATAAGCTCTGTGGACTGTACCAATGTCAGTTTCCTAGTTTTGGTATTTTACTATATTTAAGCATGATGTTACTGTTGGGGGAAACTGGGTGAAGAGTACATGAAACTTACCTGTCCATTTGTTTTGTTGGCCACTCTTGTGAATAATCTGTAATTATTTCAAAATGAAAAGTTTGAATATAGATACGGATTATTCATTAACTGGAAGGCAAGTATCCCAGTGTGGGTGTTTCTGACTTACTGTGTAGTGTGGTTTTCGTTTTTAGCAGTAATGCCTGATGATGGTCTGGGAATGAAGGTCGATACGACAGAAACACACTATATTTTGCAGTGTGTTGCATGCTAACAAATGTCAGTCTTACACTGGTATTTTTATTTTTAAAAAATAAATATAAAATCAGATAATCAGCTGAAAAATTATCTCTACTGAGGTGAGAGCATTTACCCCTCACCATGTTAAAAGTATGTACTTGTATTTTAGAGCACTGATTCTTAACTTTTTCTGAGTCATAATGCCTTAAAATGTTCCATAATGAGGAAGGATATAGACTTATCTTAGAATTGCATCCTTAAGCATCTTTATTTATTTGGCTTAACTTACTACATGTAAAGAACATTTTAAAATCCAGTATGCATTTAAAAATTGCTATCTCTGGTCTATCTGAAATGAATTGCCTTGTCTTGTGAAAAGGTAAATTAATAAAATATAAATTGAGACATTCTTTATAGCTATTAACTTACTGTTTCTTATCATTTGTATAATATGCCAGTTTTTGGAAATCTTGACATAATCAAGCCAAGAGGTGTACTTAAGACTGTAATTTCTTTCTGTCTATCCTAGTCTGTGATAAAATAGCTCCTCAGTAGACTCTTTCCTGTAAAAGAGTCTTTTAGAGAATTTTGGAAATGGGTGTCCACCAAAAGAGTTGTGATTGTAGCATTATGTATAATGTTAAAATGTTTAAATATTTTTTAAAGGATTACTCCTGCTTGTAAGATAGTACAGCCTAAGTAAGCCGTAAAACCTTTTGATAAAACTTTGAACTATTTCAGAAGGACATAAATGAAGTCAGGCCTGGTAGTGTGTGCCTGTAGCTACTCAAAAGGCTGAGGTGGGAAGATTGCTTGAGCCCAGGAGTTCAAGGCCAGCCTGGGCAACATAGTGAGACTCCATCTCTTAAAAAAAAAAATTTTTTTAAATGGTCATAAATGAATCAGAAATTTTCTCTTTGGTTTATAAATAATCTGCAGTTATAGCTGTGTGTGGTGGCAAACACCTGTAGTCCCAGCTACTCAGGAGGCTGAGACAGAAGGAAGACCACTTGAGCCCGGGAGTTCCAGGCTGTAGTGTATTATGCCGATCGGGTGTCTGCACTAAGTTGGACATTAATATGGTAACCTCTCGGGAGCCAGGGTTACCTCTAGGCTGCCTAAGAAGAGATGAACTGGCCCAGTTCGGAAATGTAGCAAGTTAAAACTCCTGTGTTGATCAATAGTGGGATAGTGCCTGGAAATAGCCACTGTGCTACAAGCCTGGGCAAGGTAATGAGGCCCCATCTCTTAAAAACAAAAAACAAGCAAACAAAAACTGCTATTGTAAGTTATACAGGAATTGGTAACACTTTTTATTTCAGATTCCAGAGATGCTATTAATGTATTTACTTTTATAGTCCTTCCCAAGTGGCACCAAATTTGAATGTGTAGTTTCATTTCCCATTTTAAGTTATTGTTTATTAGAAACAAATGTTTTAGTAATGTTTCAGTTTTTCGGAGGACCTTCTCTTCCCAGAGGCAGAATTTAACTTTTATATTACTTACTCTTGTACTATTTACCATTTGGATATACAGGCCCTGATGAGTTCTAGATTAGAAGACATTAGGCTTGTGTCACAGGGACCACTCCTGACTGTGGAGTTTGGGATTATCCATTTTAAAGGGATGATTTGTGCCTCTTCTATGGTTAGGAAAAGAAGTTTGATCTTCTTTAAAGTAGCACCTCAGTAAGTTTTATTAAAAATAATACCTGCATGGATAAGTGTGTGCCTTGCAGCCTGGGGCCCAGGTAAAGTCACTAGAGTAATACTAAAATTGTCAAGAAATGAACAACGTATCCATAGAAATGTAGCACACACCTTCCATAACCCAGCTGCCAAGTGAAATGTCACAGACTCTGAAAGATACTTTATGCATCTGTAATGTTATCACTTGTCATATAAAACCAGAAGGAAAAAATGAAAATCTTTTCCTAAGCTTCCTGAAATTTCACATGCCTGTAAGAAACAGAGATTTCTGAAATCACAATTAAAAATTGATCTGGCAGGCCGGGTGCAGTGGCTCAAGCCTGTAATCCCAGCACTTTGGGAGGCCGAGGCGGGCGGATCACAAGGTCAGGAGATCGAGACCACGGTGAAACCCCGTGTCTACTAAAAATACAAAAAATTAGCTGGGCGCGGTTGCGGGCGCCTGTAGTCCCAGCTACTCGGGAGGCTGAGGCAGGAGAATGGCGGGAACCCGGGAGGCGGAGCTTGTAGTGAGCCGAGATTGCGCCACTGCACTCCAGCCAGGGAGACAGAGCAAGACTCTGTCTCAAAAAAAAAAAAAAAAAAAAAAAAAAAAATTGATCTGGCATAAACCCTCTGTAAATAAAAAGTATTTAGAATTAGTAAAGATTCTTGAGCATGAGATGTTTATGGGAAGTAGTCTATAGGTACCATATAGGTGGGGTTTTCAGTCATATAAAAGTGAGCAGACTGAAAAATATGATAGAAATTATTTATGTGGTTTTTATTTTCTCCACTGATTTTTAGCTGTGGTACTTATTGTTCTCACTGTGTTATAAGGCTCAGATCAAACAAAATATATGTTGATACAAATGTATAATTTATTCTACTTTAGTGGTAGGGTAAGATTTAAACTGATGGCTCTCAGTGGTCACCATCCATCAGTTTCACCTGGGGGAGATTTTTCAAAAATAACTATGTTGCCTGGGCCCCACCCCCAGAGATTATGATTCAGATTTACATGGCTTAGGCTCACATTCAGAAGCTTCCATGCAATTCTAAAAGCATCCAGCCTTGCCTACCGCTTTTAACCTATAGAATCAAATATTTCAGATATTAGTGGAAAAAGATATTTTCAACATTTTAAATTCTGATGTTCTTTAAAAATTGTTTTTAAGTTTAAAGAGTAAAAGGGAATATTTCTTTTTTGACGTTAATAATTGGAGCTTAATTTTTTTTCTTCTTCCCTGCCTCCCATTTTTAATCACTGTCTGCTCATTTAGGGATAAGTGAAAACCACATTTTAGACCCCTTGGAAAGTTTTTCTGATGTGTGTCCTCAGAACCAGTGTCTGAAACTTCAAGCTAGACCCTCCCCCACACACCCCCTTTGGAAACTCCTCTGCATTGATTGCTTGTCCTTTCCTCTTCCTTGAGGAGCCCAGAGACTGTCCTGCCTGCTTCCTTTCCACTGCCATTCCCTGGAGCTTCTGATTAGTGCCCCTGGTCCTCTGCAAGTCAGATTACCACACCGCCTTATTCCAACTCATTTTCTTGGGTTCATAGTACCTTTGCAGTTTTCTAAGGGCTCTTAGTGCTTTTAACTAGAAAGGGATTTTTTCATTTTGTTTGTTTTAAAAGGGTCCTTAGTGCCCACCCCCTTCCTCTAAAATCCTGTGTAAAATGACAAAGTTGTGCACAATTGATTATTGTAAGTTCTGGTGCAGGAACAAGAACAAAAACGAAAAGTTAATATTTATATATATTTCAAAGCAGAACTCATGCGCTGAATCTGGATAGTTTGTCTGAGCTTCCTAGTGGGGCTGACTGGCATAAATGTGTGTATTTTAGAAAGAAAACAAGAGAAAGGAGGGATTTTAGGAGCAGGTTTTCTTTCCTTTGTTTCTTCTACCACAGTTCTCTGATGTGGGAAGTTCCAATTGAGAGGAGGATCTGGGGCTTTGGGCAAGAGTATGTCGGGAATTACAGTGGGGAGCAGCTGTAAGGAGAGAATTCCTTGGGTCAGCAGACTAAGGTGGCAGTTTCAGGTAACCCCTACTCATAAGGAAAACAATGTTTACCCTTTCTTTGTACAATTCAAGTTGGATCATGTTATTTCTCTGCTGAAAACTATTTAGAGACCTTCCATTTCAGTCTGAATCAAAGCCACCATCCTCACTGTGGCCAACACAGCCCAAAAGATTGTCATCTCCATTTTTTCCCAGACTTCCCTCTCACTACCTTCCCAGTTGCTCCCTCAGCTCCAGCCACGCTGTCTCCTTGCTGTTAGGCACACTCCAAGCTTGGTCCTACCTCAGGGCCATCCATCTCCCTCTGCTGCCTAGCCACTCTTGCCCCTGATTTTCTTGCCTACATGTCACCCCTCAGCGAGGCCTCAGCTTCTCCAGAGGTGTAGGACCCCAGCCCTGCCTGTTCTCTTTCCCCACTTGACTTGCATCTCTGGGCTCTGTTACCTCCATTTGTGAAATGGGGTTCATAGTTCCTGCCTTTACGATTGTTGAGGGGATTAAAAGAATGAATATAAGTAAAGTACTTAGCATAATGCGAGACACAAAATTAACCCTCAGTCCATCAGATGTCACTGTCTCAGTGCTGCTGCTTTGGGAAAAATCACAGGATGCTTTATGTTTCTATGGTGTTGCTGCTGTGGTCCCAGAGGGACACTTAACATTAGACCCTGGCCTCATTTTCCTTTCCTGCCTCTTTCTCAATGTGAGAGGAAGTGTATCCGAGATACCCTTGTCCCCTTTGGAAATTTGTCCTCGGGAATTTCTGAAATGTTGGCTGCCGTGGGAAAATGGGGAGGAAGGGCAGGCCCGGGACCTTTGCTCTTGTGTTTTTCTCACATGTTGTTTTTAGTTGTATTTAACTTTCAGAATGTTATTCATATTTAGGGAATAGGTTAACTTCTAAAGTATGGATTTTTATTTCTTTTTTAAAATGTTAGATAAGAAACGACAGTCTTGGTGTTTGATAGCAGGTTAGTTTCTTAGAACTTCAGAAGGGCTTTTCAAAACACTCAAAACAGTAGCTATTTTAGTACAAAAATACATATGGAAACTGAATCAACTTACATTCACCTTAGGTCATAACATGAGAAACCTTTAGGGAGTTGAAAATACTAAATTTTCTTTTTTCTTTCTTTCTTTTTTTTTTTTTTTAAAAAAAAACTTATTGAGGTAAGAAATGTATGCCTGTTGAAGAAGAAAGATAAGTTTGCAATACAAAAAATTAGCAGTTAGAGCAAACTTTCTAACACAATAAATTTGGAATCCTGTTATTTGCATTGCATGTTGCTGAACAGACAACTCTAAAAGTTATTTCAGTGTTTTAGAATGTACTAAAGAATCGAGCCGGGTGCGGTGGCTCCACACTTTTAATCCCAGCACTTTGGGAGGCTGGGGCAGGTGGATCACATGAAGCCAGGAGTTTGAGATCAGCCTGGCCAACCAGATGAAACTCTGTCTCTACTAAAAATATAAAAATTAGCCAGGCGTGGTGGTGCATGCATGTACTCCCAGCTACTCAGGAGGCTGAGGCAGGAGAATCACTTGAACCTGGGAGGCGGAGGTTGCAGTGGACTGAGATCATGCCCCTGCACTCCAGCCTGGGTGACAAAGTGAGACTCTGTCTCAAAAAAAAAAGAAAAAGAATCGGTTTGTTTGTTTATACGCAGGCTGCTATGCTTGATCACTCTCTTGTGCTCACTGAGAGGGACCAGGTGGGACCAGTTAGTGACCGGTCTCAGTTCCTGGGGAATCCCTGTCCCAGCACGTTATCAAGTTGTATGTGTGGTCATCAGGTTGATCTATTAGCCTTAAATAGAGTTGTAATAAGAAATTATTTCTTTTTTTTTTTTTTTGAGACGGAGTCTGGCTCTGTCGCCCAGGCTGGAGTGCAGTGGCCGGATCTCAGCTCACTGCAAGCTCCGCCTCCCGGGTTCACGCCATTCTCCTGCCTCAGCCTCCCGAGTAGGTGGGACTACAGGCGCCTGCCACCTCGCCCGGCTAGTTTTTTGTATTTTTTTTTAGTAGAGACGGGGTTTCACCGTGTTAGCCAGGATGGTCTCAATCTCCTGACCTAGTGATCCGCCCGTCTCGGCCTCCCAAAGTGCTGAGATTACAGGCGTGAGCCACCGCGCCCGGCAGAAATTATTTCTAGTGTAAAGTGTCTAATTTAATATTTTTAAAATTTTAATTTAGATTTTAAACTCTGAAACCCAAGAAAAAAATTATAGGTTCTCAACCTTTGTGATATTGTGTCTGGTGAGTAGGAAAACAACACCTTTTAGAGTGAGACCCTCTTCATAGATATATCTAAATCTCAGCACCTGGGATGCAGCCAGGCACAGAGTAGGCATACTATTTTGCTGGGTAAAAATAAAAGGGGGGCTGTGGATGGCTAAAAAAGGAGGATGATGAAGTTAGGAGAACACATGCCCTGATTGCCCTTTCTCTTTGGAATTGGATGGGGCAGTGCCAAGCCTGCCTCAGTCCAGATGGCTCACTTGTCCCCCTTGCTCAATAGTAAAGTCCTTGAGAGAGGGGACTGTGTGTTTGTTTATATTTTGTCAGTGTCCTGTCACCTGGCAAACATGACAAGCTCTTAATGTTTATTTAAATTAATAAATGTTACAGAGATGAACCAAGGAAATGAAGATTACATTAATTGTGGTCACCCTCTGTGGCTCTTCCTGATTTCTTTGCTCATGTCGTAATTCCTTTTCTTTGCCTTATGTATATTTAATGAGTCCTAGACTCTTAGAGGACCCAGTGAAGGCTGTGGTTCCTGTCTTCAGAGAGATACAAACATACATTTTGGGTTAGTTTCAGAGGTGTTTGTTGAACACTGTGAAGCCTTTTCTGGATCTGATCTTGCAAGCTTATGAGGTTGAGTAAAAAGCGGACCCACAACTATTTGGATGAACACAAACAGTTTTGAAATAAGCTTTGGAACATAAAATACACGTGTAAAATAGTGTTCTTATTTTTGTGCCTTTGAATACGTGACTCATTCATCGTTGTTTTATATACTTGATCTCCCATTTTCCCTAGTGTGTTTCAAATTTCATAGATATGACTTGAGTAGGAGATTGTAATGGAAAATTGGAGGTAAGGTTATAAATGGATCTGTTTCCAAAGAAAACATCAAGTCATTGGGTACAGTGTTCTTTTTATTTCCTAAAGTCAAATAGACTTGTAGATGTTTGGTATATTTTATATGGTTTTCTTAAAAACCCATTTTGTATAACAGAGTTTGTATGTAGCAACTCTCCACTGACATTTGGAGGCCCTTGTTAGAGTTTAAAAGAGACTTAACATGGATTGAGAGCTCCAGTAGATGGAAGGATGCCCCTGAGATGGTGTCACTGATTCATCACCATGTTCTAGGCTGTGATTCTCAGCTTTGTATTCAGTAGTGATTAGTTTCTAGAGGACTGAAACTGGCTTAACAAAGTGTTTTGTGTATATACTAATGTATACACTAGAACACCCATCAGTTGATTTACAATGAGACGTATTAAATGTTAGTCAGCACCAAGCTTGTATTCTTGTATCAGAGTGGCTGGGTTTTTTTTTTCCCCCAAATTTACCTACTTTCAGAGTTTTAATAAGATACTCTACCAAGAAAACCTGATAATTTGTGTATAATATACGTTGATTAGGTTTAATCATTTTTAGGAACATTTGTGATCCATTGAAACTCCTGAAGTCACACTTTTAAGATTCTTATATGGATTTTTGCTTAAGGTCTACAAAGGGCTCTTATGACTTCGAATTTCAGCTCATGTATTCCTGTTATTCCCAAAGCTTTTCACAAGGCTTTTTTTTTTTTTTTTTTTTAAAGTTATTATAGCAGAACCTTCATTTGGCTGAAACCCATTATGTTCCACCTGGAGACAGAAGATTCACTTGGTTTTAGATTAGTTCTAGTTTTGTACTCAGTTATCAGTTTGTGAGGTACCTTGCCCTCTATCCCATGCAAGGCTGTATTATCAATATCAGTAAACAACTTGATAAGAATCTTGGATTTACCATCTAGCTTCAGTATCAAAATGAATTTATTAATTAGTAGAGGCAAGAATAGAGAGAACTTGAGTGTTCCCTGACTTTGTAACCTTTGACTCTTCCAGCTGTTGTCAGGAGAATAAAGGGGGCAGCTTTTCATATGGTAAGGAGGCTTTCCAAAATTGTTTTTATGTTACTTTATATAAGATAAACAGTCTTCAAAATCCTTGGCTATCCGTGAATCTTACCAATTAGAGGACTGCCTATTGATCACTTACCAGTTTTTGAGTTGTCCTAAACCCAGCAGAGCACTAGGAAGCAAGCAAATAAGACTCCTGGCAGATGAAATGGACTGTCCGAAGTCCATGTACAAAGCTCATGTATTTTGCTGGTAGCTGTCATTCAGGGTCTCACTCAGACCCTAATTGAGTTAATTTTACGTATAATTCTAGCAAGTTCAGTAAATTCGTATTTCCAGCTGTCAGCTGATAGGTAACAGGGACCTCCTAAAGTCAGGTGCCCTGATTGATAGCAGCAAGATGAGAAAGAATCATGAAATCATCATCAAAAACTTAAAAAACGTGAAAAACACGGTATGCGCCTCTCCTTGCCACCTGAAGTTCAAGTGTTCTTGAACAGTGCTTCTGGGCACCTCTGGAGGTAAGGCAAGGCACCTACTTACCATGGAAGCAGCTCTAAAAGGAGAATCTTTCATGGAAGATAAGATGGAGGCATCTTTTAAAGCCAGGTGGTTACTTTCTGTGTGAATGAATGAACAGAGGTGAATTTTGGCAAGTCCCAGGACACAAAGTCCAGTGGTGCTGTCTCACCTAGGTCCCTTCATTGCCAACCTTTTAGGTTTCATTATGATTATATCTCAGCACCTAGCACAGTACCTGGCAAATAGTGCTGCCACACATTTGTTGAATATACATATCAGTGTCTGCTTTGTGGCTTTTTGGCATACAAACTGATGCCCCCATGGGCATCTCTGTATCTTAGCATGGTTCTTCAGCTGGTCATTCTGAATGATGCAGAAAAAAGAACAGGGTCTAATCATTTTAAATTCTTCCATTATTAGACAACATAAAAGGAAAATTAATAAATTGACTGGAAAAATTCAACATTTGGAGAAATTATTGATTTCTATGTATGTCTATATCAAAGTAAATTCCAGGTGATTTAAGGATTTGTATATGAGTAATTAAAAAAAGCGAATATTCATACTATCTTGGCCTTTCTAAGCAAGAGTCATAAGGAAAAGGGTAATAGCTTTGATTGCAGTTGATGGATGTAGTACACGTATTATTTGAAACAAAATTATAATGCAAACAAGTTGGGGCAATATTTGTAATACAGGAAATGGTTACTATTCTTAATGTAGAAAGAGTTCTTACAAATCAATGACAAACTTCCCTATAGACAAATGAAAAGAGAATTTATTAAAGAAGTGATATAACTAGCCAGTAAAAGAAGAAAAAGTTTAACCTTGCAAATAATTATTCAGGACTTAGTAGAAAAGCTACAATGATAGAGACTGTATTGGCAAAGGGTAGTCTGGTAGATCTGTGAAATTGAATAGAAAGTCCATAAATAAACCTACACATACGTGGCCAGTTGATTTTCAACAAAGGTGCTAAAGCAATTCAGTGGAGAAAGAGCTTTTTTTTCCAGCAATGCTGTGGCAACAGTTTGATATCCATATGCAATAAAATGAACCTTGATCAGTACCTCACGCCATTTGTAAAAACTCAATCTGTGTCATAGATGTAAATGTAAAATGGAAAACTATAAAACTTCTAGAAGAAAACATAGGGGATCTTTGCAACCTTAGCTTAGGCAAAGATATTCTGTACAGTACCAAGAGCATGACCCAAAAAAGAAAAATTATGAATAATTAACCAAAAAAGACATAATATGGCAGATAAGCACATGCAGATGTTCCACACCATTAGTCATTAGGGAAATGCAAGTTAAAACCACACCTATTAGAATAGCTAAAATTTTTTAAACTGACAATACCAAGAGCTGGCAAGGGTGTGAATGGAGCAATTGAAATGCTCGTACATTTCTGGTGGGAATGTAAAATTGTATAACCAGTTAGAAAAATCATTTGGCAGTTTCTTAGAAAGATGAACATACACTTACCCAGCAGTGGCCCAGCAAACTCACTCCTAGGTATTTACCCAAGATAAATGAGAATTTATGTTTATACAAAAGCCTGTACACACTTTTTTTGTGACTTTATTCATTACTGTCCCAAACTGAAATAAATTGTGGAACATCTACACAATGGAATACTACTCAGCCATGAAAAATGGTGACCTATTGATGTGTACAACAACGTGAGTGAATCTCAAATGCATTATTAAGAAAAACCAGACGGCAAAGACTACGTACTCTGTGACTCCATTTCTAGGCAAAACTTGCAAGGACACACAATAGCTGTGGTTGTCAGGGACTGGGCTTGGAGAAAGGTTGACTACAAGAAGTACAAAGGAAATTTTGGGGTAATACAGCTGCTCTGTATCTTGATTGTGGTATTTGTTACGTGACTGCATTTGTGAGAACTTGGAGAAACGCACCCTAAAAATGGTGAATTTTGTTGTATATACCTTAAAGAAATTGGGGAAAAAATAATCAGGTCAGTATACATTAAAACAGATCTTTATAATTTTACCTAATAGGCTAATAATAGTAAGGATTATCTATAGTGTTGGTGAGTAGGGGGCCCTCCCACAGGCTGCTAATAAATCTTACTGGTGTTAAATATGCACTACTTTCATAATCTGAAAAAAGTAGTGTTAATTTGAAAAACAAGAAATGTGTGGTTATATTTGAGAGAACTTTTCTAAAATTTTAATATGAAGGAAAATCTGAAAGTTATAATCCTACATGGAACCAACCAGGTTGTGTATTTATTGTAATTCCTAGAAAGATATACTGATATTTTTAAATACAGGAAAATTAATTGCATACATTTTAAAACCACATGTCTCATTTAGGTATTATGCATGGAGAACTAGCCAAAACAAGCGTTTCAAGAGCTAATATTTTGAATTTTGAAATTTGTTATATTAAATTTGCTATTTAAAGTTCATTTCTCTTTATTCTCAAATGAGGAAGTTAGTTTCCTGGCAAGCTTAAACATTTTAGAGAAACCTGCATAATGTGTCTTCTGTTAAAGGACATACCTTGCTTGACTTTTATCCCCAGTGCCCAGAAAGCTTTGTTTCATTAAACTTTTTTTTGCTTTTTGAAAGAGAACCCATTTTCTTAGCCTGCCATTTGCAGCAGGTGATTTTTATCAACTGGTGTTTTAATAGCTTGTATATTCGTCTTATGTTAGCACACCTCGGCCTCACACAAAAGACTGTGTTTTTAACATCAACTTAAGAAAACATCAAAATATTCCACTAGCTATCAAACTAAAACATTTAGTTGGTGGACACTCCAAATGTGTAAAATGCTAATTCATATAGGTCTCTAATCTAGTTGCATTTGACTGACTAGACAAATAGAATTGGACATTTTTAGATGTGGTACTAAATTTAAATGTTTCTTCTTTCTAGTTTGAAGTTAGGCATATACGCCTAAAATTGCATTGCATTTGTCATAATCTTGTGGGAAATTTGAAATGTGAAATCACTGCTTGAAACTAAATTTAAAAAGTCACTCTGTATCCCTGGTGAAGCAGTTCCCCCTTGGATGAGTATCCATATTGAAACTCAGCTAAGCAGCCATCAGAGGATTTGAACCAGGTCTCTCTGAAGCTTTAGGCCAGGCATGCTATTTTCATCAGGGCACACTGAAAGAAATCGCCCAAGTATGATGTTTTCGCCATCTTATCTTTCCATTTTCATTTGTAAAGTATTCTTCCTGAGTGGTACCAATAGCAGGTTTGTAAAATGATTTTATGAAGGAATGCTGAGTTGGTAGGGTGTCTGCTGCTTGTCTGGTTTGGATTTGTGTGAATGTGTGCATTCCCACAATATGTGATTGATAACACTTTGACTTTTTGAACTTTTTCTGTTTTACTTGAAAAAACAAGTTTCACAGGGCCTTAAACAGGTGACTGAAATAAACTGCAGCTTATCTTCACTGATTCATCCCACCACAGTCTGCTCTGAGCACTTCTTAGTCTCTTTTTCCTCTTACCTTTTTTTTTCCTTTGTGTGTGTGTGTGTGTGTGTGTGTGTGTAGGATTGGGAATAACCACCACCTTCCTCTGTACCCTAAAACTTTGCATCAGCTGCCTTTTGAGGGGTCCCCACAATATTTGCAGAACTCTTTAATTTCAGGTTTTCATTCAGCAAACTTCTGTTGAGCAGGCCCTAGCTGAGTGTAGACTAGTGCCTGCTCAACAGAAGGCCCTATTCTGCACTCAAGGAGCTCCAAGTAATGGCGGGAAATAGAATATCTGTAATCACAGCCCATTGTGATGATGCTGAAATTGTTAGGTAGCCCAGGTTTCTAAGTTGGAGGGCAGTGTGGGAATACCTTGGGGAAGATGAAGATCATTGGAGGATTTTAAGCACATGATAGAATTGGCAGTGCCTCCTTGATCTGGAAGTCAGAGGACCCTTAGAGTAGGGAGTCTGGAATGTCTTCTGAGTTTGTATTGTACTGACCAGGGTAGATGGGGAGAAATAAACTTGGGGGAAAAAATGATAAGCTTAGTTTTAGCAGCATTGATTTTTGAAGTCCCCAAGGGACATTTAGATGAATTAAGGTCTGAGAAAGGAGTGTTTTAAAGTAGGTATCAGATGATGGCATTCATTCTTTTTAGGGGGGAAAAAAAACCATTTCCCTGTTAAAACCTTGCTTCTAACTAAAGTACTGGTAAAACTAGGAATACTAGACATATCAGAAAACAGATCTAAGAAACTTGTGCAAGTTCTTCATTCCTCTTCTGTTTCTTTCTTATGCTATTCAGATGACCTGACTGTTTTCTACTTTTGGAATGCTTTCTAGTCATGTTCCTTAAAACTAACCACTGATCTTTTTGGAACAAGAAAGAATCATTAGTAACCAAAGCTCTACATAATTTTGAATGCAGACATGTAGTTCTTCTGTGTAAATAGAAATTCAGATGGATAAACGTGGGCAATTAGGTTTCTGAGTGTTGTGCAAAAAACAAAGGTCCTAGCTTTTATTATAGAACTCCTGGGACCTACACACTTCTGAAACAATACTTGCTATTCTAAGAAAGCATTGCCTTCTACATTAGTGTTAGGTCATATGTCAGTGGCTTGTGACCCTACTTGGAACTGAAAAGTGATTGCATAAATCCTGGCAGCTGTTAAGTGGTCTTGTAAAAGGTGCCCCTATTTTATCTGCTGTGGTTTCACAACATTCTACTTCTATTGCTTCTTTCATGATTTATGGCTATACTGATAACATAAAGCTATTAAAAGGAAAAAATAGAGGTTTCTACCTAAAACCCTTCTTCTGGTCTTCCCATTTTTATTATTTTCTAATCCTCCTCTTTTGTTGTATAGATAATTCACTTTAGAAATGACTTTTTAGGAAACCTCTCAGTAGTCCTGTAGTCCCCTCCCCACGCTGTTGGCATTTGCTTTTCCTCAGATGAATGATTAGCATGTTCTTTTACTCTGTTTTGTTTTCATTTTGATCTTAAACTCTACCCCAACCCTAGAAATAGCATAATTCAGTTATGTTATGACCTGCTGAGTGTTAGCCAGATGAGACTTCAGTGCGCCTTTCTGTGACCTCATTTCCAGCTAGCTCGAAGGCAACCAGTAAGGGGAAACTTGTAACTTCCACCCTTTATATTATCAAAACCTTCATTATCTCTTCACTCCTTCCTATAGTTCCATGAGTTGGGGTTTTGTTTTTTAACCAAGCCGATTACATTTATTAAATATTTCCTTTTTTTCATTTTTATTAACCAAGCACCTATAGCTGGGTCTGAAAGAAAAACATACACTTCAGATAGTCGTATCTATGTGAAATTTGATTCAGATGGTTGATGTTTGGTAACCCGTGGATCTTTAATGTGAATAGACAATTCCATTAACATTTTTTGGAAATGATTATAGCGTAAGGTCCCCTGTACATTTTGCTCCCTCACACCCCCATCCCCTATTTATGGTTTCAGTGATCTCTTGCAGTCTTAAGATCTCAAGCTGAGGCTGTGGTCTATACGTTAGGAGTTTGTAGTTTTGTTAACATGTTTTTTTTTTTTTTTTTCTTACGGAAAAAGATAACAAAATATTCTCTAAAATGAACGGTTTTTCTTTTTTCTTAAGAGATGGGGTCTGGCTATGTTGCCCAGGCTAGAGCACAGTGGCTATTCACAGATGTGGTTTAGCACACTGTGGCCTCAAATTCCTGGGTTCAAGTGGTCCTCCCACCTCAGTCTCCCTACTAGCTGGGACTGTAGGCATGCAGCACTGTTCCCGGCTTAAAATGCATGTTATATTAAGACAGATACCACTTCCCACCCCCATTTGTGGAGGAATATGGTGGATAATTTTTGTTGATGCCATTCTTAGTCCTATAATACCAGATGTCTAATTCTGGGGACCCAAGCTCCTGAATCATCACCTTTTTTTAAAAAAACCTCAATTACTAAGAATAAGAAGCTTTCCCTGTTTCTTCTCCCTCTCATCTCAAACCATGTTGGCTTTTTGCCTCCTTGAACTTACTGTCTGTTTCCCATATCTGTTTTGCTAATTTCCACTGGAGCATCCTTAGTGGCTTGGGAGGCTTGTAAGGACAGGGGCATCTCTCATTCATCTCTGTCTGCTAGGCCAAGAACAGTGCCTGCCACAGATGAAGCGGGCCAGGGCAGCAGCAGCCACCTTTGAATGTTTTCTCTGTGCTGAATACTTAGCATGGATTCTGTTTTAATTCATTTAATGCCCACAGTAGCTTTACAAGAAAGTAGATAACTATTAGTACTCCCGTTTTAAAGATTGGGAACACATTTTAAAATAGTTTGGCTAAAGTCATAGCACTCTGTTTAGTGGCCTGTTTTTATTCTTTCCTTTGGCCCTTGGGATGAAAAAGTAAAATTATTCAAAGACAAAAGTAAAGTAAGAAGAGAAATAAAAAGTCTGGAAAATAAATATGTGGAATAAATGGCCCCTTGAATAATCACATTGTCTCAGTGGGAGAGTCATTTGCCCTCTCTGAAACTTAGTTACCCTGCTGTTCTTTTCTAGTTTAAATGCTTCAAATTATGTCATTTAGCTTAGCCAACTACTTGACATAGAATTGTATTTCTAAGTTTTTCAACCTTTTAGCATGTCTATATTTAGAAATTATTTGAGCCTTAACTGGAAACTGCGGTTTTATGTTGCTTTTCTTCTTTTTTATTCTTTTAATCGTGTGTCACATCATAGCAAGCAGAGTGTGTTAAGGTGATTGGACAAATCATCCTGAAGAGAGAATTTCCAAATCATTGAACTTCTTGTTTGTGAGGCTAATCTTTAACAGAAAAAGAAAGTTTTCTTCAGTCAAACAAGAATGTTGGGTAATTGTTAGTTGATATTTATATTGTTCATTATATTTTTAAAACATTATTTTGAATAATTGCACTATCAGATACCCAGTTTGGCATGGACAAGAAGTAAAAAACCAAACTGGTTTATGCACAGTTATAGTATGAGATAGTACAGGAAATAATGTAATTAAACTCATTTTATAAAAGTTGATGTTTTGTAGGACTTATATGGAAAGATATATATTTTTTGTATTTCAAATACATATGTATTAGTAGTTAGGTATGATTATAAGTAGTCGTGTTAAACATTGTCAATATTTGAACAATAGAAGAAAAAGTTTTTAACTACCTGGATTTTTATTGTTTATGTATTTTCATTGTAAGCCATTTAAAATCATCCCCTATTTTGCCGTGGAGGGATAGCCAAGTATATATTATTTTTTAAACTTGGTAGGTTACCCTCCTTGTATAATGGACATAGTTGGAAAGGTGGGATTTACTTTACAGTGAATTTCTACAACATAACTTTTTGTAAATGCAGGACATATTGCAATAAAGGGAGAATAATTGTAATTGCCACTTGTTCACAGTGGTGGCTTGGGAGTTGGGACAAGTGACCCAAAATAGCAGGTTCAAGTGGTACAAAGAGGAGGATTTAAGTTAAACATCAACTGTATAAATGTCCTTTAAAAAAAATCTTAAGGTACTGCTAGGACTGGGGTTATAGATGCTTTTCACTGGCCATTTAAAGAATAGATGTGATTAGTCACCATTATTAAGATATGTTTGATTTTTGAATGGGAATGGCTCTCTGGATTCCAAAGTCAAGGCAAAGAAATGAAAGTGAGTAGAGTGGACTCCTGAGTGAGCTTGCTGTCCGGGGAGAGATAATGCGTGCATTCAAAAAGCAATGTCAAACCTCTTAGGGACACTGCAGAGCCAAGGGTTTGGACTGAATGATCCACAGTTCCCTTTCATCTTCATTTATGTAAATGTTTAATTTTAGTCTGTTTTTTTTTTCATCTGATTCATTAGTTTCCATCGGAGTATCCTTAGTAAAATTTATTGTACATATAGAAAAATCACATTGTGTGTAACTTTTGAGTTTCTGCCTTTGTGGCCAGTCTTTGTTTAGTTTGAACCAAGGAAAAGATATTTTATTAAGTTTTAATTATCTTGGGAAATAACATGGAACCTACATTATTTTGGGTGTTTTAAGTTTAAATGGAAACAGCAGTTGAATGTTAACAGATGTGATGACAAAGGCCATGTGGTCTGCCCTTCCATTCACTTTTAAGCCTTTTGTGGTCTAGAATACTTCTTGGATTGGTTTCTAATTATGTGAATGTTTATATTATCATGTCTGTTCTTTAGTTTCTGGAATGAATAAATGATTTGTGATGCCTTTCCTAAGTCCTTTTCATCTTAAAAATTTTTTTTCATCTGAACAAAAGATCATTTTCCCATATGATTGATGGGTTTGCTTTTTATTTAATGATGAAAGAGGTAAGGAGTTGTTTCTTACTGTCAGAGTTAGTCTAATGCTAGAGTTGAGAGGTCCTTAGATATCAGGTAGTCCAGCCTTACCATTGGTGCAGAAATGCCTTATGCAGAATTTTAGACAGATGTTTGCCCTGCCTTTGCTGGAATACTTTTAGTGATGGATAACTCACTGCCTTTTCTGGTATTGTAACGGCTCCATTGAGTAGTTCCCCATTTTTAAGCTGAAGTGTGCCTCTTGGTTACTTATACCTTTGGTCCTAGTTTCATCCTCTGGAGTAATACATAACCAGTCTTTTTCCTGATTGACTATATTGATGGCCATGTTTCTTTCCTCCTTGAGCTTTAATTTTCTTGCCTATAAAATGACATGAGTTACTTCACCTGGTTACTTCACTAGCATTGAGGTAAAGAACAACTTGAGATAATTGTGACCTTAGGCAAAATTCTTTTCAGATCTCAGAGTATTAATATTAGTTTTATTTCTGGTATATATTCTAATGGGAGAAACAGCAGTGTGTTATCTGTTGGCTTGGGCACCTGGATAGATACTTTGCAGTTGATGTTATTGCTATATTAACAAAGACATTAGTTTATCTCTTCATTGAACATTCATTGACCGTTCACTGTTTACTAGCACTTACTATAAAAACAGTGAAGAAGACAGACACCTTCCCTGCCCTATTGGGGCTTCTTTTCCTTCATGGATGTTTGTACTTTGAGATATAAATGCTTTTGACTGCTCAAGATAAAATATTATTGTTAGCCCACTTTTACTCTTAATGTTTTTGGTTTTCTAATTAGTCCAGTATTTAAAAGTATGTCTTTGATTTATAGATATTTGGAGTCTGGGAGTGATCCTTTTCATGTTGGTGTGTGGGCAGCCACCCTTTCAAGAAGCCAATGACAGTGAAACACTGACAATGATCATGGATTGCAAATATACAGTACCATCCCATGTGTCTAAAGAGTGTAAAGAGTAAGTAAAAAAAAAGTATGTGGAAACTTTAAGGACTCAGATTAAAACCAGAAGTTTTAATTGCATTAACATGTCAAGAAAATGTGAGAGGACTTCAAACATTCAAGCATCTGGGTTCATTTTAATTTTTGAATTTAGTATTTCTACTGTTGTTAAGAGTGTTTGGTGTGGGGGGGAGTGGTTAACCCCTGAATATGATCTGAAATTTAATATTAGAGTACAAAATGTATTCATCTATTTCTTATTCAAGAAATAATATTACATGCCTCTTCAGTCTTCAGGAGTGGCGGTTATTTCTCTTGAAGTGAAGAAATACCATGGGAACTACCTTTCTCTGCATGAGCAAAAAGCAAGATCACCTGGAATAGTTTTAAGTTCCAGAGAAGAGTTAGGGCATTTTCTTTCCTGAATAGACCATCAACACACTATTTTAGGGTTTACATAGTACGTCTCATAATTTTCTTCACACACGCCTCCTGCCAATTGACTAAAGCTGTTTAGGTTTATGCAACTATGGGAAGCCAGCAACAAAAAGTATACTCGATTATTTGGAATTTAAATTAGTACATAGTACTATGATAATGTGTAGTGAGAAATATAGTAATGGAATAGAACTGTTGGAAGTTCAGTATTTCATTGACATTGTAAGTGACATTTTTTTAATGACCTCAGCTGAGGTTATAGCCACTACTTAGAGGACTTTGCTGTAGAAACAGTTTTGAGTTTCTCCTATCAACTGGTAAGAAGGAAATCTGATTGCTTGAGGAATTTTTTTCTCTAAGTGAAGCCCCATCTCAGGTGGATGTTTAAGAGCTTAGGTATTCAAGGCTGAGGCGGGTGGATCACGAGGTCAGGAGATCGAGACCATCCTGGCTAACACGGTAAAACCCTGTCTCTACTAAAAATACAAACAATTAGCTGGGCGTGGAGGCGGGCGCCTGTAGTCCCAGCTACTTGGGAGGCTGAGGCAGGAGAATGTCGTGAACCTAGGAGGTGGAGCTTGCAGTGAGCCAAGATTGCGCCATTGCACTCCAGCCTGGGTGACAGAGTGAGACTCCGTCTCAAAAAAAAAAAAGACCTTAGGTATTCAAACTCTGGATTCAAATATTGACTTCTCCATTTACTAATGATGTCAGAGTGGTAGAAACTACCATATAAGGTTATTGTGAAAATTAAATGAATTAATATGTGTAAAGCTCTTAGCTCAGTCCTTAGCACATAGGAAACTATGAATATTGATGATGATTATTTTTATGACCTTACTGTTAACTATTCTCTACCCCAGGAAGCAGGGCAGCTGTCTGGGGGCATACGTTGTCTGCATGTTGAATGTTTGTGATTCATGTTATAATTCAAGGAGTATTTCCACAGCTTCTACTGAAAAAGCTTATTTTTATATTGATATATATCATTCAAATAAGTATACAGTGTATATCTAGTAAAATGAGTACCTATGTACCCCATTATCTAGCTTAAGAAGTAGAACAGTTCCTGGTGTCTAGTAGCTGTGTCTCCCTCCTAGAAGAATTATTTTTAATACTTATTGGGGCTGGGTGCAGTGGCTCACACCTGTAATCCCAGCACTTTGGGAGGCCGAGACAAGCGGATCACAAGATCAGGAGTTCGAGACCAGCCTGACCA
>NW_012116389.1:3063837-3066032 GCF_000951035.1 Colobus angolensis palliatus
AAAAAAAAAAAAAAATTATTGGGACTATTTAGGTTTATAAACTTTTTTCCTGTATCAGTTTTGCTAAGCTGTGTTTTTTAAGGGACATGTCTGTTTTATCTAATTTTTCAAATGTATTAACCTCAAGTATTTATCTTTTTTATTTTTTTGAGATGGAGTCTAGAACTGTCACCAGGCTAGAGTGCAGTGGCACAGTCTCAGCTCACTGCAGCCTCTACCTCCTGGGTTCAAGTGATTCTCCTGCATCAGCCTCCCAGTTAGCTGGGACTAGAGGTGCGCACCACCATGCCCAGCTAATTTTTGTATTTTTAGTAGAGACAGTGTTTCACCATGTTGGTCAGGATGGTCTCGATCTCTCAACCTCATGATCCACCCACCTCGACCTCCCAAAGTGCTGGGATTACAGGCGTGAGCCACTATGCCCAGCCTATAGTACCTTTTAGTTGTATTTTTTAAGTCTATAAGAAGTGTGAATATATTGTCCTTTTTTATTTCAATAGTGATAATTTGTGCTTTTTTGTCTTGATCAGTTTTGCAAGAAGTCTGTTATTTTATTAGTCTTTTTCTAAGAACTACCTTTTGCTTTTATTAACAATTATAATTTTTGTTTTATGTTTTCTTAATTTTCTTTTGTCTTGTCTGTAGTATTTCATGCCACTCACTTCCATGGGCTAATTCTGTTCTTTTTCTTTCTGTTGTCGGATACTTAGCTCACAAATTTCCCTTTTCTGTTGTAATAATTTAAGGCTATAAATTGCCTTCTGATACCATTTTAGCTGCATCCCACTGGTTTTGATTTATAGTCCTTTTGCTATTATTCAGTTCTAATAAGTATTTTCCAGTTTATGTTGGTTTATTTCATGTGTGAGTTTTTTACAGGGGTGTTTTACATTTCCAAATCTATGGCATTTTTCTAATTAGCTTTTTATTGATTTCTACCTTAATTGTGTTATGGTCCAAGAATAATAGCCTCTATGGTACCAGTGTTGTTTTTGTTTTTTTGGTTTTTCAAATTGCTGAGGCTTGCTTATGGCCTAGCATAAGATCTTTTTGTTCTGGAAAATAGTGTATATTTTCCAATTTTGGAGTTCTGTATAAATCCTTAAGATCAAGCTTTTTGATTATGCTGTTCAAAATTATTTGCATCCTTTCTGAGTTTTTTTTTCTCCTAGTTGATCAGTTACTGAGATATTCTTCCACTGTGATGGTAGATATGTTTTATTCTTGGAGCTCTGTCAGTTTTTGCTTTGTTTTGAGGTAATGTTATTAGGTGCAAACAAGTTGAAAACTGTCTTATCTTCCCATTCTATCAATTTGTATCAATGAGGTAATGGCCCTCTTTAGTACTGCTTTTTTGCCTTAAAGTCAGTCTGTGTTGTCTAATTTTAGCCACACCAGTCTTCTGTTGGTTACTATTTGTGTACTGTATAATTTTTCTTTCTTTCCTTACTTTAAACTTCCCATTGTTCTGGTTTTAAATACATCTTTTTTTAACAGACTGGAGCCAAGTTTTTCTTTAATCCCATCTGATCATTTTTGTGTTTTAAATGGAGAGTTTATACCATTTACATTTATTGTAGTCACTGATAGATGTAGATCTATTTATGCCATCTTTTTATATGTTTTATGTTTGTCCTACTTGTTTTTTTCTTTTTCTTTTTTTTCTTTTTTTTGAGACAGAGTCTCGCTCTGTTGCTCAGGCTAGAGTGCAGTGGGGCGATCTCCACTCACTGCAAGCTCCACCTCCCGGGTTCATGCCATTCTCCTGCCTCAGCCTCCTGTGTAGCTGGGACTACAGGTGCCTGCCACTGCGCCTGGCTGATTTTTGTATTTTTAGTAGAGACGGGATTTCACCGTGTTAGCCAGGATGGCCTCGATCTCCTGACCTTGTGATCTGCCTGTCTCAGCCTCCCAAAGTGCTGGGATTACAGGCGTGAGCCACCGCGCCCGGCCTGTTTTTTCTTTTTACCCCATTCTTCTTTGGAGTTGATGGAGGATTCCTTTCCTTTCCCTTTCGCCTCCTTCTTTCTCTTTTTCTTTCTTTCTTCCCTGTCTCCCTCCCCTTCCTTCCTCCCTCCCTCCCTTCCCCTCCCCCTCCCTCTGCCCTCCCTTTCCTCGATCCTTTCTCTTTTGAAGCCTCTTTATCCCTGGTATTACCCCTATCAAGCAGGAATACTCTAGACTCTTCATCTGTG
>NW_012116389.1:3069272-3092885 GCF_000951035.1 Colobus angolensis palliatus
TAGAGACTGGGTCTCACTATGTTGCCCAGGCTGTTCTCGAACTCCTGGTCTCAAGAGATCCTCCAGCCTCTGCCTCCCAAAGTGCTGGGATTATAGATATGAGCTACCACGCCCTGCCAAAGTTTTTCTTTTTCCCCTCATTTGACTTTCTCCCTGAATTAGCTAGGAAGTTATAGTCTGTTATTTTAGTGATTTTTCTACCTGTTTTAACACAGATACACATTTTTTTGTTTATTTTTGTTTTTGTTTTGGTTTTTTTTGAGATGGAGTCTCACTTGTTGCCCTGACGAGTGCAGTGGTGCGATCTCAGCTCGCTGCAAGCTCCGCCTCTCAGGTTCACGCCATTCTCCTGCCTCAGCCTCCTGAGTAGCTGGGACTACAGGCGCCCACCACCATGCTTGGCTAATTTTTTGTATCATTAGTAGAGACGGGGTTTCACCGTGTTAGCCAGGATGGCCTCAATCTCCTGACCTCGTGATCCACCTGCCTTGGCCTCCCAAAGTGCTGGGATTATAGGTGTGAACCACCGTGCCCGGCCAAATATACATGTTTTTATACCTTTTGTTTTTTTTTTTTTTTTGAGATGGAGTCTCACTCTGTCGCCCAGGCTGGAGTGCAGTCATGCAATCTTGGCTCACTGCAGCCTCCACCTCCTAGGTTCAAGTGATTCTCGTGCCTCAGCCTCCAGAGTAACTGGGATTACAGGCACCCGCCACCACACCTGGCTAATTTTTTGTATTTTTAGTATTGACGGGGTTTTGCATTTTGCCCAGGCTGGTCTCGAACTCCTGAGCTCAGGCAATCCACCTGCCTCAACCTCCCAAAGTGTTAGGATTACAGGCATGAGCCACCATGCTCAGGGGCCTCATGTTTTTATACTTAATTTAACAAAAACTACAGCTGATTCTTATTTATTTTTTTGGGGAGGGGTGGGGAATGGTCTCACCCTGTCACTCAGGTTAGAATGCCGCAGTGCAATCATGGCTCACTACAGTCTCGACCTCAGCCTCAAGTGATCCTCCCAAGTAGCTGGTACCACAGGTGCAAGTCACCACACCTGGCTATTTTTTTTGTTTTTTATTTTTTTTGTAGAGATGGTGTATTAGTCTATTTTCATTCTGCTATAAAGAACTTCCCCAGACTGGGTAATTTATAGAGGAAAGAGATTTAATTGACTTGCAGTTCAGCATGGCTGGAGAGGCCTCAGGAAACTTAGAGTCATGGCCGAAAGTGAAGGGGAAGCAAAGCGCCTTCTTCACAAGGCAGCAGGAAGGAAAAGGAACTCAGGAGAAGCTACTGAACACTTAATAAAACCATCAGCTCATCATCATTATCAGGAGAACAGCATGGGGGAAACTGCCCCCATGATTCATTTACCTCCACCCGGTCTCTCCCTTGACACGTGGGGATTATGGGGATTATAAGGATTATAATTCAAAATTAGATTTGGGTGGGGACACAAAGCCGAATCTTATCAGTGTCTGATATGTTACCCAGGCTGGTCTGAGACTCCTAGACTCAAGCCGTCCCTCCACCTCAGCCTTCCAAAGTGCCGTGATGACGGGCATGAGCCACTGTGTCCGGCCTCTTTATTCTCTTCTTGAACAACACAAAATCTTCAGAATATTTTAACTACCATACAATATTTTAATAATTTTTCAAATGCCACAAAGTAGATATGATTATCATTCTACACAGTTAAAAATTTCATATTTTCCCAGATGCTTGACAGAAACTGTTGACCCTTCCAAGTGGAATCACACTATCCTGTCAAAATAAAATTGTGTAGAATTTGTTTGGATGAACATGTGTTGGTGATAAGCATTCTCAGTTTTTATTTGGAATGTCTTCAAGTTATGTATGCTCCTAAAAGATGGTTTCATTGAGTATAGAATTCTAGGTTGATAGTTATTTTCTCTCAGCTCATGGAAGATACTATTCCACTATTTTCTGGCATTTGTTGTTGCTGTTGAGAAGTCAGCTGTCCATCTTATCATCTTGTCGTCTCCACGTAGGTGTCCTGTCTTCACTTAGGCTTCTTTAAGATTTTCCGTTTATTGTGCTTAGGATACGTTAGGCTTAGTGGTTCAGGATTTGTGCTCTTTGATGAATTTTGGAAAATTCTCAGCCATTATCTTTTCAAATATAGTTTCTTCCTGATTTTCTCATTTCCCTCACTCTGTCCTCTTCTTTTTATAAAACTGTTTTATATTTCCTATCTCAGTCTGTTGATACAGTTATTTCCTTAATTTTATCTTACATTGATTCTGTGTCTAATTTTTAAATTTTGTTTGTTGATTTTGTTTTTAGTTATAGTGATTATTTTTCATTTTAGAAGCCCTATTTAGTTTTTTCTCCACTGCCTAGTAATTTTATGTATAGTAGCTTTATTTATAGTATAAAGTATCATCTTTAGTTCACTGGCTATATTATTTTCAAGATTCTCTTTCATGTCTTAAACATATTTAACACAGTTACATTTTACATCTGAAAATTTCAGTATCTGAAGTATTTGCATTCTGAGTTTGCTTGTTTCCAAGGTCTTGCTATTGGTAACTTGTTTCTTTTGTGGTTTTGACTGATATTCTTTGTAATATTATTTGGAGAATTATTTGAGGCTGGTTTTCAGTTACATTCCTACAGGAGGGGTCTGTATATTTACTTTACTAGTTGCGCAGGAGTGCTTCCAGCTGAAAGCACTATAAATTAACTTCTGTGTACCACACAGATATCAATAGTTTGGAACACAGACTTGTGTGAGGACTGGCTTGTAGTAAGAAGTTCTAAGTTGTTTCTCATTTTTCATTTACCCTCACATCAAAGCTGGAGTCCTAGCTCTTTGCAAGGACTCTAGTTGTACTGTCTACCTTCAGTAGGCCTTACACATTATATTCTGTTATATGCATCCAACATAGCCTGTGAAGCTGAATCAGATGTCATTCACTTCATAAGGGTTCTGCTTTTACTTCATTTTTAGTTGCTGAGTGTTACTTATTTATTCTGCCAAAATGGTGCCTTTAAATAAAATATTTTCCTAAAAATACATTACATGGGCCGGGCGTGGTGGCTCATGCCTGTAATTCTAGCACTTTGGGAGGCTGAGGCGGGCGGATCACTAGGTCAAGAGATCGAGACCATCCTGGCCAACATAGTGAAACCCGTCTCTACCAAATATACAAAACTTAGCTGGGTGTGGAGGCTCATTCCTGTAGCCCCAGCTACTTGGGAGGCTGAGGCAGGAGGATCGCTTGAACCCAGGAGTTAGAGGTTGCAGTGAGCCGAGGTCACGCCACCTCACTCCAACCTGGTAACGGAGCAAGACTCTGTTTCAAAAAAAAATAAAAAACAAAAAAAATTATGTAGTATTTTAGTTGTCTTCATCAGAAGCATCATTCATTTTTTTCTGAAGCAGAAGTGGGCTTGTGTACTCTATTCTGTATGTCATTGCTGATCATTGAATTTGATTCTGGTATGTCACTAAGCCAGCAGTTAATTCAAGAACAGATGTTGATACCTATAGTTAATTCTAGATGATAAGGAGCTCTTATTTATGCATTTGGCTTATCAGTATACCCGGAGGTTGTGATTTTTTATTTTATGACTACAGTGGTACTAAATTTTTATTATTCCCATCTGCCCCACTGCCACCACTAGTGCACCTAATTTAATTGATGGTATAGGAAATCATTTTTATTAATAAAATGATCCATCATTACTAATCCTTGCAAGCAGTTTGCTTTAACAATGGACTTACCTTCCATTCCAGCCTGATCACACGGATGCTGCAGAGAGATCCCAAGAGAAGGGCTTCTTTAGAAGAGATTGAAAATCATCCTTGGCTTCAGGGAGTGGACCCTTCACCAGCCACAAAGTATAACATTCCCCTTGTGTCATACAAAAATCTCTCGGAAGAGGAGCACAACAGCATCATTCAGCGCATGGTGCTTGGGGACATAGCGGATCGAGACGCCATTGTAGAGTACGTCAATGCCTGTCAGTACAGGGGGCCACAGGTTTAGGATTCTTGGAATGGGCTCTCTCTACTTAACACAGCCTTTGGACACCTGTGTAATAGGTGGCAAGAGTTTTGTCATTTATCTCTAAAGTTCTTGGCCCAGGGTCTGACACAGGGTTTTTTTGGTGTTTTGGTTTTATGCTAGTGAACAAGTAAGCCATTGCTGGGTGGTGTCAGTGAGTGCTGTGACCTTTTTCCCTTTCTGTAGGGGTGGAATGAAACAGCTTGTTTTGTATCCCAGTATATACCTTATCTGTAGCACTATTCTCATTCCTCTGTCTCCTTCTGGTCCCCACAGTGAGTAGGGAGAAGAGTACCACATGCCTAGAGTCCTCTAAATCAGGAGATGGTAAATGGTGCCGGCCACACATTTTTATAAGTGAAGTTTTATTGGGCCACAGCCATGCCCATTCATTTAAGTATTGTCAATGGTTGCATTGTGCTACAATGGCAGAGTGGTTGTGGGAGAGACCACATGGCCCACAAAGCCTGAAATATTTATTGTCTGGCCCTTGAGAGACCCTGCTGCAGCCACCTGGAGTCTGCAGGTTATACAAGTTGTTAATTACATCCTTTAAAACCAAAGCCAGTTTTTAATAAACAGTTTGGAATCAAAGATAATACAGAGAAAAAATGCATTTTCTTAGTTCTGATAATGATTAAAATCTATAAGAGGTCCTGACTGTAAAAATAAGGAATATTTCCACAAATTAAAGGTCAAAGGTTATTTAATGTGTTGGATGAAACAGTTGGGTATGTTGGAAAGAGAGTATGCCCTAGAAGGCAAAAAAAGGGGTTCCCATCAGGAGGGCCCTTTCGGGATTTGATCCAGTTCCCTGACTTGGGGGACGAGAAGCCTGTGGGCTGGACCTGCAGACCCCTGCCGTGTGTCTTCCTGCCACACGCATGCCCAGTGGAAGGCTCTGATCCCCAAGAAGGGCAGTGTCTATATAAAGGACACTTTAGAGTGTTTTACATTAATGGAAAGAAAGGTTTATAAAAATAAACTCAGGTTCTTAATTTTGGTTTAAGTACAAATTTCTGTAAGTTTCCAAATGTATTATGATTCTTTACAGTATTGACTCACAGCTACTTAAATGACCTAAACATGTGACAAAGACAGGATATTTGCTGTTTCTGCTACAGACACTCACTTTTGGAATGTGTAGAAAATGATTTTTCACTTTTGAGTGGATAAAAGGCTGTTTATATCTCTCTGAACTGGCCTTATGTTCTTAGCTTAAAACATATATATGCAGTAGTGTCATCTAGAACTACTTAGTTAATATAAATCCAATTATAAATCCAAAAGGTAGTACAACTTAAATGGTTGAGGTGACTCCAGTTTGCCAGTTTGCTGGTTTCCCGATAGCTGGGCGAGCCAGTCTTGCTGTCCCCTCAGCTAGCCTTACTCCGTGCTTGCTGCTCATGTCATGAGAAGCTGCTCATTCTGAGGGTGACTCCTGAGTTCCAACACACACCTTTGTCTCACAATACATTTCCAAACCCAAGCCAACTCCTGTATTCAGTACTTTGCTGAAGCAACTAATAAGTCATTCTACCCTTGAATTTTACCTTGGACACTTCCTTTGGAATCGCATGCCTCAGCCTGCCCTGCCCCCATTAGTTGTGACCCCAGTGTACATTTTGAAAAATGGGTGTCTACTGTTGCTTCTTTCCTGAGCGTTCATTGTGTAAATATTTTCAGTAACTACAGAAAGTTTCTGAAAACCATAGTTATGTATTTCCTGGCCTTGTGTGATCCACCAAAGCACGCCCCAGTATATCCTGTGACAGGCCAGCTACAAAAGAGTGGGCAGGGCTGTGGGCCTTGTTGGGCCTTGTGTCCCAGCACCGTGTCTAGCCAGACTGGGTACTCGGTGAGCATTACTTTTTAAATGGATGAATGACTACATTGACCTTATTCACAGCAATTAATGGTGATATACTTTCAATTTCTTTAATAATTCCGTAGTGTCTAAATTGCCAGTAAATGCAGAGGGAGTATGAAAATAAAAACATTTTCTAATTTTTCTGACTGATATTAGTACTTCAGTGCACATTCATGTAACACAGACTTCGTCTTCATTTCATACTTCTAGTGGAAGCAAGTAAGCCACCTGAACACACACTGTACACACAAATCCAGATTTTGAATAATGCATGCACTCATTATCTTAAGTGTCTAAAACTGATGTCTAACTCAGCTGCTGTTGGCATTTTGGATTTTTCTCTCATTTATGAAAAATGTTCATAAAAATATGAACATTTTTATGCAGTTGTTTTTAGAATTTTGAGTGACCTAAATAGCTACTAGTTTAATTTTTTTTCTGGTTTGCATTTTTTGCATAATTTTAAAGATTCCAGCCATTGAATTTAACTTGCGTGTGCTTTTAAAAATCAGTTCTGCTTCTTGTAAAAAACCTCCTGATATGGCTGACGTTTGCTCTCACCTTGTTTTCCTTAGAGCCCTGGAAACCAACAGGTATAACCATATCACAGCCACGTACTTCCTGCTGGCTGAAAGGATCCTGAGAGAAAAGCAAGAGAAAGAAATACAGACCAGATCTGCAAGCCCGAGCAATATCAAGGCCCAGTTTAGGTGAGAAAAAAATCTTCACTGATTTTAGTAAGTTTAACGTTTTGAAATAGCGAACTTTTTTTTTTTTTAATGCTTCCTAACTCTTTGGGGCAAGAGAGTACAAACAGTGATGATGGCCTCATTGCAGAGGCCACACATGGGCTCTTCGGGTGTACATGAGGGTCTGGGTTCCCTCGTCACCAGGGATGCCGTCCCCTCCTGGGCTCAGTGGGGACGGGCCGTGTCTGTTGGCATGGTCAGGAAAACATGTTTGGAGAAGCAGCCTCACGCCAGAGTGTCTTGCTAGTTATTTTCATTAAATTCTTCCAACTCCAACATGTATTAATCTGTTATTTTCTTTAGTTTTTCATTCTAGGAACAAGGCTGAATTTTCCCTCAGTTATTTGAAGTAATTTTTAAAATTAAATAGAGTATTGTTATGCCACAGTGTTCTCTCAGGATTTCCAGAATTGGATAGTCACATTAGCTAGTTGATTTCTTAGCTGCTTGACCTTGGGAGGTTGCTTAACCTCTCTATGATTTAGCTGCCCAATCTGTAAAACAAAAGTAACAATGCTATTTACCTCATGGGGTTGTGGAGAGGAATGATGAATTAACACATGTAAAGCACTTAGAACCAGGGCTTTGTGTGTTTGCCGGACACTGCTGGGAATATTTTACCACCATTATCTTCAATAAAGTCAGAACGTGCTGCTCCCCAAGCCTTTTCTAACCCCCTCTCTCCTCCTCCTCCTCCTCCTCCTCCTCCTCTCTTCCAGCCTTCCCACTTTGCTTTTTCTTCTGCCAGAGTACCTTTCCACTTAAAATCAAAGCATGGAAAAGGCTTACTTTTTTCATTATCATTATGAAATTTATTTCAAGTTTATCTTTATGCACTCAGATAAAGTAACCCATGGAACTGTAGTTCAAAAACAGAAGAGTGCTCCTGATTCTGAGTAAAGCTGTGTGTACCTCCAAATATTTATGAATATATGTGTATGTGAATATTATTGTGAATAATAATAATATGATTGTAAAAGATTAAGAAAGCCATTTCGATTTTAAGTTACTTGCTGTTGTCTCACCATGTGAACTTTGTTGCTTGGGTGGAGTGGCAGAGTAGGGGGAGGAAAACATTCCCAGCTTGCCAAACAGTAAAGATTTAGAAGTCTAGTTTAACTAGAACGTGAATTTAGTAACTTTATTCATATCTTGGATGCATTCCTCTGTAATAAAAACTAGGCACACTGTCTGGTGTCTGCTTAGAAGAGGACTGAACCCAGGGAGTGAGGGGATTCTTGAGGATGAGATAAACCAGATTGATGCTCAGAAGTTATGGTCAACCTAGTCCTGACCCGAGCTCCCTGGCAAGAAAGAGTAACCCCAAGGCAGATCATCACTACTTGCCAGGTGCACCGAGACTGGCGCTACCACCGGGCTTCTGGAGGAGAGAATATTTAGATTTGAACTCTTCTATTCAGTGAAACATACCAGAACTCAGTTTAAAGCTGATTGTATATGTGAGACTAACATTAGCTATAAAGAAATAGTAGGCCAGGCACAGTGGTTCAACCCTTTGGGAGGCCAAGGCGGGAAGATCCCTTGAGCCCAGGAGTTCATGACTAGCCTGGGCAACATAGACCCTGTCTCTATAAAAATTAAAAATAAAAAGAATTTAAAATACTAGAGCTTTCTGAACTGTTTTCCTTTTGCTGTCATGAGGACTCTGAAGTGGAGAAGCTATGTGCGCCTTTTTTTCTATGGCACAGGACCCACTGGCAGTGGCAATGTCTCCTGACTTGCCTTCTCTTTGTTGTCAGTGTAACTTTATTGACAAGACCCTGGACCTCCCTTGGTTCCATTGCTGGGTATGCCTTGTGGTCAGAATGACCTAGGAGGTGGAAACCTGGACTGAGTCAGGAGACTGTATTTAAAATGGCAACTACTGGAAGGAAGGGTCAGGCCAGTGAGAGCCACAGCCACAGAGAACAGATACATGCTGTGTGCACCAGTGGGTAGTCCGGAAGAATTGGTGACAGGCTGGTTGAGATGGGTGGTTAACTGGAGACTGATATCCAGCCTCCCAGTTGGGCTGGGTGTCTTCACAAGCAGATTGGTAGGCAGGTTCTGGAGTCCAGGGGCAGAGTCCTAGACCTGGAATTGAGCGAGAACACAGGGACTCCACTAGAGAATGAAGTCCCAGATGCCATCTCAGGAATGTAGGTATAAGGTGTGGCTTAGCTGAAAGGAGTGGTGTTGGTACAGATGGGATCCTGCAGCAGTGAGGTGGTGTGGTATTTGGGAGTTGTCAAATCAAGTAGCTTAAGGTTTCTTAAATTCTAGAATGGATTCTGTTTCAGATATAGTAGCATTAACTTTGTTAAAAATATGAATAATTGTAGGGCTGCCCCAGGACATTTGTATGGAAGAACATGAGGTCTGAGAGAAGGGTCTAGGCACTTAGAATTATTTCTAATTGAGAACTCTTATGACTGACTGTGTCCGGGGCCTGTCTGCAGACTCCAGAGACTCTTCCTCCAGCCTGCCCTGTAGAGCCGAGGACAGCACTGTTGGAACTCTCTAGGGAGGAGCCAGATAGCAGGGTAGGCATCTCATAGACTGCAGCCAGATAGTTCTGGAATGGAAAATCAAGAAGTTAACCCAGAAGCAGGACGTGACCACACAGTGTTAGCCATTGTTCGGTTATGGCCACTTCAGAGAATACTGCTTCTTAGCTTCAAATTTAAATGTTTTTCTTAATGACACGTTTATTTTATTAAAGGAGAACCTGTGCAAAACAAAAGAAAACTTGCACATAGCAAGTCTAGTCGATATTCCACATACAGTGGCCACTGGTAAAATTTTGTTCCTGCCTTTATTATTATAACTATATTACTATGCCCCCTGGGGAGAGAGGATAGTTGACAATTCAGAGATGTTTATTCAGAATAGCAGCTAGAGAGCCTCATTTAAAAAATTCATCTTCTCTGGGAACCAAGCAGTATTCTTGTTACTTTGGCAAATCCAGGTTAGGAGATAAAATCAAAGTTTAAATAATGGCGAATTTTGCTATTCACTACTCTTGTATGGGCATTTAAAAATATACTTATTTGCCGGGCGCAGTGGCTCAAGCCTGTAATCCCAGCACTTTGGGAGGCCGAGACGGGTGGATCACGAGGTCAGGAGATCGAGACCATCCTGGCTAACACGGTGAAACCCCGTCTCTACTAATAAACGCAAAAAAACTAGCTGGGCGAGGTGGCGGGCGCCTGTAGTCCCAGCTACTTGGGAGGCTGAGGCAGGAGAATGGCCTAAACCCGGGAGGCGGAGCTTGCAGTGAGCCGAGATCCGGCCACTGCACCCCAGCCTGGGCGACAGAGCGAAAAAAAAAAAAAAAAAAAAAAAAAACTTATTTAAGGCTGGCACTGTGGTGTGCGCCTATAGTCCCAGCTATTCGAGAGGCCGAGGTGGGAGGATGGCTTGATATCCCCGGGGGTCAGGGCTGCAGTGAGCCGCATTCATGCCCTTGCACTCCAGCCTGAATAACAGTGAGACCCTGTCTCAAAAGACAGACATTTTTATTTAACCTAGTGAGTTTTTTAATTGGAGAAGAAGAGATCTTTATATGATTTTGTATGATGTATACGTGTTACACATGTAACTTTTCTTTCTATTCAGATCCATTGAACTGTTTCCATTCCATTTTATAAATGCCAAGTTCTTACCCCATGGTAAAATCAGGAGCCCTAGAAATTTCAGGTGAATTTTATTTGTAGTAATATACCTTTAAAGGTTGTGATCTAAGAACCAAAGAAACAAAACGTGTGCTGTTCAGGTTTTGCTTTGCCAGTAGCCTCCATGGGCTTTTAAAAAATGTTTATCTTGTAGTATAAAGCTTTTGTATTGAAAAGATGGAGTAGCTTTTTGCCCTGTTTTCTTTTCTGACAGCTGTGATGAAGTTGTCACTTGGCCAATAAGCCACAAACTGAACCATGTTTCAAAACCACATTTGCCCTTCTGGTGGCCTTGCTGATGTTTACAGGATGTTGAATGGGTTTGCAGGGTTGCTGCTTTTTTCTTTAAGTCTGTAGATTTTGTCCCAGTAAGTTTGATGTGATGTACTTTACTATCATCTGCATAATGATTATATGGCTTTCCCCCCTCCAATCTATCTGTTACATAGGCAGTCATGGCCAACCAAAATTGATGTGCCCCAGGACCTTGAGGATGACCTCACGGCCACTCCTTTGTCCCACACGACTGTCCCTCAGTCTCCTGCTCGGGCTGCTGACAGTGTCCTCAATGGCCACAGGAGCAAAGGCCTGTGTGACTCGGCTAAGAAAGATGACCTCCCCGAGTTGGCTGGACCAGCACTGTCTACGGTGCCACCCGCAAGCTTAAAACCCACAGCCAGTGGGCGGAAGTGTCTGTTCAGGGTGGAAGAAGATGAAGAGGAAGATGAGGAGGACAAGAAACCCATGTCCCTCTCAACACAAGTGGTTTTGCGCCGGAAGCCGTCTGTGACCAACCGCCTGACATCCAGGAAGAGCGCGCCCGTCCTCAACCAGATCTTTGAGGAAGGGGAATCTGATGATGAGTTTGACATGGATGAGAATCTGCCTCCCAAGTTGAGCAGATTAAAGATGAACATAGCTTCTCCAGGTACAGTTCACAAACGCTACCACCGGAGGAAAAGTCAGGGCCGGGGCTCCAGCTGCAGTAGTTCGGAGACCAGTGATGATGATTCTGAAAGCCGGCGGCGGCTCGATAAAGATAGTGGGTTCACCTACTCCTGGCACCGCCGGGATAGCAGTGAGGGGCCCCCTGGCAGTGAGGGGGATGGCGGGGGCCAGAGCAAGCCGAGCAATGCCAGCGGAGGGGTGGACAAGGCCAGCCCCAGCGAGAACAATGCTGGTGGGGGCAGCCCCTCCAGCGGCTCAGGTGGCAACCCCACCAATACATCGGGTACCACACGCCGCTGTGCCGGCCCCAGCAGCTCCATGCAGCTGGCCTCTCGCAGTGCTGGGGAGCTTGTTGAGAGCCTCAAACTCATGAGCCTCTGCCTCGGTTCCCAGCTTCATGGGAGCACCAAGTACATTATTGATCCACAGAATGGCTTGTCGTTTTCCAGTGTGAAAGTCCAAGAGAAATCTACGTGGAAAATGTGCATCAGCTCCACAGGGAATGCAGGGCAGGCCCCTGCAGTGGGCAGCATAAAGTTTTTCTCTGACCACATGGCAGATACCACCACTGAATTGGAACGGATAAAGAGCAAGAACCTGAAAAATAATGTGCTGCAGCTACCTCTGTGCGAAAAGACCATCTCTGTGAACATCCAGCGGAACCCTAAGGAGGGGCTGCTGTGTGCATCCAGCCCAGCCAGCTGTTGCCACGTCATCTGACTGTGGCCCCATCTGGCCGCTAGCACGCTTCCTGCTCAGAGCAGTGAAGACCGGCTCACTTCACTGTTCCCATTTGGTTTTACTATTTTAAAGTGGGCGTTAGGAGCAATTATTTATTACCTTTCCATTTGTTCGCCTGATGATGTGACAATGCATGGTCTTTGTGCATGCTGCTAGACACTTCTTTTCTTTTCCAGCCGAAAAGCCTATTATGTAATTTTTACATTCATAATTTTAATGTGGATGATCAGGATTAAATTAAGATGTATATCTGGAACCTCTTATAAATGGAGCACTAAGAAATTTGATGTTCTGCACTTAGAGAAAAAATGCTTTTCTTTGTGAAAAATCTGAATTCCTGTCCTGACCTTCTGTGATGTGGAAACTCTGGGCTCTGAGACACACTCTCTGGTGTCTGAGACAGAACCAAAGCAATAACGTTGTGATGCCCACAGGCCTGGAGCCAGCTAGCGACCTTGTGCCGCCCAGCCGTCCGTGGTCTGTGCAGAGCAGAGGACAGTCAGTGAGTGTCTGCACTGAGAACCTTAAAACAACAATTTGAACATACCCACACCTGTTTGTCTTAAGCTATAGTGTAAAAGCAAAGTTTGGGCTCTTAAAATTTAACTGAAAAAGATTTCCTTGTTTTTGTAATAGGTGAGATAAAGTACTTAGATTTATAAGGCAGCTTCCCCTGTAGTGATAAATTACAAGCAGACAATCTTATTTTGTAATGTGATGAAGTGATGATGTCTTAACTCTACTTAGAGAGTGTATGTCTGTCTAACAGAACAAGAAGATGCTCTGTGTAAATTCCTTCCTGTAGGGCACACTGCAGGATTTCCATGTAGATAGAAGAACTATAGGGCCTAGTACAGAAGGTGCACACAAATGTTGGCAAAGTTAAAACCCTATGAATTAAAACCTACTGGGATTTGGTTTTTAGGAGTTTGGTAGTTAGGTTATCTCTTGTTATTTTCATTCAGTTATATTCTTTGGCTCAGCTAGCTCTGAATGAAAAATATACATAAAAGGGTAAAATTCACACATACAGCAAACAAAAATGCACAAAGCCTGCTTTGTAACTTTTTTTTCTGGAATTGTTTTTCACTTTGCCTTTTCCTGCCAAAACAATAATCAAAGAACTCTTGCTTTAACCTATTCCTGTACAAAGACTGCTTTTGACCAGAGAATCATCTGTTGTGGCATTTTATCTTGTAGGACACTGTATATTGCTAATTACGGAAGGGGCCAGTTGCTGTTTTTTCATGCAGTGCCCTGGGAGTCTTAAAAGCAGTGCTTAGCAACATTGGTGATAGAATGTGGCTGGGACCCAGGGCCCTTCCCCACTCTTCAGCCCCACATCATGTCTCTGAGGTGACGGACTGAGATGCATCTGGTCCTGTAATTCGGAGAGTGGGCGGATCACCAAAGAACTGCATTGCTGTGGTCACTGTTTCTTCAAGTACACACTGACTCTGCTACTTCAGGATAAATATATTTTACTCAGAACTCTGAATTTCACAGTATACTTACTAAACTAAGTAAAAATGATACTTAAAATACTTATTTTACTTTCTAGACCTAGGCTAGATATGTTTTAAGCTACAGCTCTAGTTCATTGTGGTATTTATAATTTGAAAGCTATGAGAATAGATGTGTGGGTGAAGCCATAGAACATATTTGCTTGAAATTCTTGAGCAGGGATCTTATAAAGGGCCAGAAATAAGATGTGTGGTTCACATAGATAGTGAGCGTAACATCTGTATTAAACGTAGGAGAGAAGTTTATAAAGGGCATTGGCAATAAACTCTTCGTTGCAGCTGTTTTCCAAGCAGTGTAAATACTTTTTCCTGTGATTATGTATAGCCTTGGAATGGCACCTTTTAACTAACCCATATGTGTTTGGTTTCAATGGTTTTTTATATTCAGATGTATATATGGTGCTCACTTTAGGATCAGCAGTGTTGACCATTTATGCTGCATAGCTGTATTATAGCCTTATTAGTTGTTTGGTTGACCCTCGGGGTGTACAAATGTCAGTCTGAGTGGTGTCTTACTCCTTTGTTTATAAGTGAATGATTGTGCATGTGTTGTATGTCATAGTATGTCATCACATAAAAGGGAGGGAGCGAAAAACCATTACATTAAGATAATATTGGACCAAACTACTTACTTGCTCTAAACAGTTACTTGTACCCCTTAACCTGTCTTCAAAAGTTGCATAGAGTTACAGTAGTGTATAAATTAAATATTGTGGAAAAACAGTCTTGTATTTTTCTGTATGTGTGTATATATATAATTATGTACTTCTGGCAATTCTATCTGTATTTAAAGATGTGACAATCTTGACACCAATTTTAAGAATAGCTGTGAAACCGAATTAAAGATAATCCCTACCAAGTGAAAATTGATGTGTGTTAAGAGGGTACAGAATTATCAACTGATTTGGTCAGTTGCTTCCAATGCTAGTTGATTTCCCTCATTGTGTAAACATTGACAGGTATGTGACAAATGGGAAAAAATCCAAATAATAAAGTGACATATTGGTGTTCAGCAATATAAACCGTGTCCTGTGTTGTATTGCTTCTCATGAGTGCAGCTTTCTGTGATCCCACCTCAGTTAGACCCAGCCTCCTCCATGCCCTGTGCCCACACCACCAGATGTGGCTGAAAAAGTACAGTCATTACATGTTTAAACTCATGGCCACAAATAAGAGGTGGGGCCAGGGTGCCCTTTAAGTATACTTTCTCTATTTCATCTCCTTTCCTCACTCTGCTGGTCACCATGCTGCCTAACTGAATAAAGGGAAGCGATGGGAACTGCCACAAGTTCTCATCTCTGCTTTCCTCCCTTCCTTCATACACATTCCTCTTGTTACTGTGATTCCAAGGTCAGCTACTCTTACCCAATTCTCACAACCATTACCATAATCGACTTTCACCCCACCCCCACCCCAACCCCCCCCAAAAAGAAATCTTGTGCCCTTTGGCATACTTTACCTCTGTCCGCAACTCACCTTACTCCAGCCTCATGCAGCCACTTCCTGTGATCCATTTTCAATCCCATGTTAGAATCTGGTAAATTGCTCACTCTTCTTTACGAACTTCCCATCTCTCAGTATCTCATTTCTGCCTTGCTGCTCTTCAGGTCCAGTGGTACTTCCTCATTCTTCCAACCTCTTAAATTTGGAATGTCCCAAGGTTCAATTCTGGACCCCTGCTCTATCTGCAGTGACTCCTCATCTCATTTAGTCTAGTATCTATATGCTGATAGAAGCCCAAATTATATTTAGCCCACATAGCCTGGGAACACTGAATTTCAACTACCTATTTGACTTTTCTACTTGGATGTATCAGTGTGTCTACAGCATCTCAATTTTTACAAGTTCAAAACTCCTAATCTTTCCCCTCAAATCCTTTTACTAGTGCACCCATCTTAATAAATAGCAACTCCTAGCCTTCAATAGTTTCATACAAGCGGAAAATCTTGGTGTCATCTACTTTTTCATCCCAACATTCAGTCTATGAGCAAATGTTACTTGCCTTTCAAAGTTGACAACTTCTCGTTGCTGCCACTACTACTACTATAGTCCATGGCACTCAACTGTAAATGCCTCTTACAGGGTTTCCCTGCTTTTGCCCTTGTCTTTCTCGTTTATTTTCCACTTAGCAGTATGAGAGATAATTTTAAAGGCTAAAACATACCATGTTTTGAAAGGTGTTTAGTTTCCAAATATTTGGGGTTTTCCCACACACGTTTCTATGATTTTTGGTTTAATTCCATTTTTATCAGTGCACGCTTTGTACAGTTTAAATCTTTTGAAACTTGTTTTATGGCTCAGCATATGACCTATCTTGGTGAATGTTTCCTGAGTACTTGGAAAGTGCTATTGGTTGAGTGTTCTACACATGTCAGTTCGTTCAGGTTGGTTGATAATGTTTAAGTTTTCTATATTCTTACTGATTTTCTGTGCCAATTATTGAGAGAGGAGTGTTGAAATCTCTAACTATAGTTGTGGATTTGTCTGTTTCTCCTTTTAGTTCTAGCAGTGGTAGTTTAGAAAATTTGAAGCTCTGTTGTTTGGTACATATACATTTAAGATTGTTATGTCATATCAATGGATTGATCCCTTTCCTCATGAAATGTTCCCTCTTTATGCCTGGTAAATTATTTGTTCTGAAATCTACTTTGTGTGATAGTGATATAGTCACTCCAGCTTTCTTTTGACTTATGAGAATATATCTTTTTCCATTCTTTACTGTTAACCTATTGTGTGTTTAAGTTTTGTTTTTTGTAGATATCATATAGTTAGAGCTTGCTTTTTCATCCCATCAGCAAATGTCTGTCTTTTACTGAGGGTTTAGATGTATTACATTTAGTGTAATTGTCAATATGGTTGAGTTTAAACCTACCTAGTTTTCCATTTGTCTCGTCTGTTCTTTTTCCCTCTTTTACTACCTTGTTTTGGTTTAACTGAGCACCTTTTGTTACTCCATTTTATCTCCACTATTGGCTTATTGGCTGTACCTCTTGTTTCTCAGTGGATGCTATAAGATTTGCAATACATGTGTTTTATTATATCACAGTCTATCTTAATATATCACTTCATGTAGAGTATAAAAACCTTGCAACTGTATGCCTCTACTTTCCTCTTCCTGTGCTTTATACTACTGTTGTCATACATTTTATTTTTGTATATATAAATATTGTTTTAACTAGTTTTTAAGGGATTAAACATGGGTTGGGGGAAGTATTTTAGCTACATATTTGTCATTTGTAGCACTCTTCATTTATTTGTGTAGATCCACACTTTGGTTTTCCTTCTGTCTGTAGAACATTCTTTAACATTTCATATAATGCAAATCTGCTGGCATTACATTCTGTCAGCTTTTGCTTGTCTGAAAAATTATTTTTCCTTAAAGGTATCATTGGGTATAAAAATTGATTTATTGGCCGGGCGCGGTGGCTCAAGCCTGTAATCCCAGCACTTTGGGAGGCCGAGACGGGCGGATCACGAGGTCAGGAGATCGAGACCATCCTGGCTAACACGGTGAAACCCTGTCTCTACTAAAAATACAAAAAAACTAGCCGGGCGAGGTGGCGGGCGCCTGTAGTCCCAGCTACTCCGGAGGCTGAGGCAGGAGAATGGCGTAAACCCGGCAGGCGGAGCTTGCAGTGAGCTGAGATCCGGCCACTGCACTCCAGTCCGGGCAACAGAGCGACACTCCACCTCAAAAAAAAAAATAGATTTATTTTTATTGCAGAGCTGGACATTGAATTTTACATTGTTGAATGCTGGAATTTTTTGTATTCGTATATGAAGTGTTGGGTTTCATTTTGGAATACAGTTATTTAAAATAATTGGATCATTCATGTCTTGCTTTTAAACTGTTAGGGTAGATCCTGAGCAGTCTTCAGTCTAGGGCTAATTTGGCCCACTACTGAGGCAGTACCTCTCTAGGGACTCTTGAGATTTTTTTCTCTTCCGGCTGGTAGGAACATGAACTATTCACAGCCTTGGGTAAGTTCTGAGCATTGTTCAGCCTGCTGCTTTCCAGTGGTTCTTTCTCCAGCTTTGGGTAGTTTTCTCATAAGTACTGATCAGTACTCAACCAAAGACCACAGATTTTCTTTTGGAAGCTTGCTCACTATCTGTGCAACTCCCTCCTCTCTGCCCTGCACATTGATCTTGAACTTCAAACTACTTGCTCAACTCAACCAGACTATTTGGGCTCTCCCCCTCTGTGTTCTGGCAACTGCCTTTGGGCAGTCAGCTGGGGCATTCAACTCACAAGGCTCACCTCATTTGCCTCCCTTCTCTCAGGGGTGTTGCTCAATGTCTGGAAACTATTGCTCCATATATTTTGTTTGGTTCCTTAGTTGTTTAAAGCAAGAGGGTCAATCAGATTCCTCTAATTCCATCATGGCCAGAAACAGCAGTCTAAATAGTGGGTCACTCCCCTGCTCAAAATCCTTCCATGGCTTCCCATCTCAGATTTAAAAGTCTAATCCTGTGTGGTGGCCCACAAGGTCCTCGTCTGTCCTCTGCCCCAGTTATCACATCTGCTTCTCTCAACTTGCTCATTCAGCTCTGGCTGCAGTAACCTCCTTGCTAGTTCTTGAAGAGGCCAAACACAGGACACGTCAGACTTCAAGTGGCTATTAATCCATGGCCCTTCTGCCCCCTACAGCTGCTCAGCAAGGAAGAGGTTTCTCAGACTTCTGGGATCTGGAGAGAGACAGACGAGAAGGGGAAATAGGATGTAGCCCTTTTTGAGCTAGTAGGGCCTAAGGACATTGTGACAACTAGGGAGAGAGTTGTATTTTTCAGGACCCCTGGATCCAGGACTAAGCACTTGCTGGACATCTCACTCTGAGCAAGGCGTTACAGATTGGGAAGTCAGAAGAGAAAAAAACGAATGGTGGTTCTTGCCAGTTCATTGGAGAAGAAAATGGTGATTTAAATTAGCACAAGTTGATGGATCAGAGGTGGTGATGCGTCTGCACAGCACCGCTATCAGGGTCAGGGAATTCAAAGAAGGGCGAAGCAGGGAGGAAGAATGCAGACAGTGGAGAACTGAAGAGTGTGAGCAGGGTTCCGATCATCTGGAGGTCACTGTGTGAGCCACAGGAGGTAGCAGTGGACATTGCTGAGACAGAATTCATTTTGCTTCTTGATACCTTTATCCTTTTACAAGGACTCCAAGGTTTCTGGATTAGAAGATGAAAAGAGTGGGGGTTGGGGTGGGGGCACTGGTAGAAACAGTCACTAACAGGAAGACCAGCATGAAGGTGGAAACAAGACTGAGTCAGTGTCCGGCTGGCAGAGCTGGCTTCATGTGTATATGTGACCTGTATACTCATTTGGGGGCACCACACTTGGAGTCCCACATTAAGTTCGACACTCTGCTGTTGTGTTAAAATTCATTGCCACATGGCACATACTCTTAAAATTGATCACACAATTGGACATAAAACAATCATCAGCAAATGCAAAAGAAGTGAAATACCAGTGACTCTCTTGGACCATGGTGCAATAAAATTAGAAATTAAAAAATTGCTCAGAACCATACGATTACATGGAAATTAAATAACCTGCTCCTGAATGACTTTTGGGTAAATAATGAAATTTAGGCTGAAATTAAGAAAGCTACCAGAAGACAAGAAATAACCAAAATCAGAGCTGAACTGAAGGAGATTGAGACACAAAAAAACATTCAAAAGATCGAATCCAGGAGTTGTTTCTTTGAAAACATTAATAAAACAGACTGCTAGCTAGACTAATAAAGAGCAAAAGAGAGATGATCCAAATAAACATAATCAGAAACAAACAACAAAGAGGATATTACCACTGACCCTGCTGAAATGCAGATAACCGTCAGATAATATTATGAACACCTCTACGCACACAAACTAGAAAATCTAGAAGAAATTGATAAATTTCTTAATACATACACCCTCCCAAGACTGAACCAGGAAAAAACTGAATCCTTGAACAGACCAATAATGAGCTCTGAAATTGAATCAGTAATAGCCTACCACCCACAAAAAGCTCAGGACCAAACAGATTCACAGCCAAATTCTACCAGATGTACAAAGATGAGCTGGCACCATTCTTACTAAAACTACTCTAAAAAATTGAGGAGGAAGGACTCCTTCCTAACTCATTCTTTGAGGCCAACATCATCCTGATACCAAAACCTAGCAGAGACACCAGAAAACTTCAGGCCAATGTCCCTGATGAACATTGATGCAAAAATCCTTAACAAAATGCTGGCAAGCCAAATTCAGCAACACATCAAAAAGCTTATCCACCATGATCAAGTAGGCTTCATCCCCAGAATTCAAGGATGGTTCAACATATGCAACTCAATAAATGTGACTCATCACATAAGCAGAAATAAAGACAGAGACCACATGATTATCTCAACATGCAGAAAAGGCTTTCAACAAAATTCAACACCCTTTCATGTTCAACTCTCAATAAACTAGGTATTGAAGGAACATACCTCAAAACAATAAGAGTCATCTGGCCGGGCATGGTGGCTCACGCCTGTAATCCCAGCACTTTGGGAGGCCGTGACTGGTGGATTATGAGGTACGGAGTTCAAGACCAGCCTGGCCAACATGGTGAAACCCCGTCTCTACTAAAAATACAAAAATTAGCTGGATTTGGTGGCTGTAGCCCCAGCTACCTGGGAGGCTGAGGCAGGAGAATTGCTTGAACCTGGGAGGCAGAGGCTGCAGTGAGTGGAAATCGTGCCACTGCACTCCAGCCTGGGCAACAGAGTGAGACTCTATCTGAAAAATAATGATAATAATAATAAGAGCCATCTATGACCAACCCATAGCCATGTCATACTGAATGGACAAAAACTGGAGCATTTCCCTTGAAAACTGGCACAAGACAAGGATGTCCTCTCTCACCACTCATATTCAACACAGTATTAGAGGTCCTGGCCAGGGCAAGTCCTGTCAAGAGAAAGAAATAAAGGGCATCCAAATAAGAAGAGAAGAAGTCAAACTATCCCTGTTTGCAGACACATGATTCTATATCTAGAAAACCCCATAGTCTCAGCCCAAAAGCTCCTTCAGCTGATAAACAACTTCGGCAGTCTCAGGAAATAAAATCAATGTACAAAAATCACTAGCATTCCTATACATCAACAATAGTCAAGCCAAGAGCCGAATCAGGAAGGCAATCCCATTCACAATTTTCACAAAAGAGTAAAATATCTAGGAATACAGCTGACCAGGAAGGTGAAAGATCTCTACAATGAGAACTACAAAATACTGTTCAGAGGTTGCAGTGAGCCGAGATCGCACTACTGCACTCCAGCCTGGGCGACAGAATGAGACTCCTTCTGAAAAACAAAAAACAAAAAAACACTGCTCAAAGAAATCTGAGATAACACCAACAAGTGGAAAAACATTCCATGCTCATAGATAGGAAGAATCAATATCATTAAAATAGCCATACTGTCCAATGCAATTTACAGGTTCAATGCTATTCCTATCAAAATACCAATGACCGTCTTCACAGAACTAGAAAAAACTATTTCAAAATTCACATGGAACCAAAAAAGACCCTGAATAGCCAAGGCAATTCTAAGCAAAAAGAACAATGCTGGAGGCATCATGCTACCTGATTTCAAACTATATTACAGGGCCACAGTAACCAAAACAGCATGGTACTGGTATAAAAACAGACACACAGACCAATGGAACCAAATAGAGAGCTGAGAAATAAGTCTGCTCACCTACAACCATCTGATCTTTGACAAAGCTGACAAAAACAAGCAATGGGAACAGACTCCCTATTCAATAAATGGTACTGGGATAACTGGTTAGCCAGATGCAAACTGAAACTGGACCCCTTCCTTACACCATATACAAAAATCAACTCAAGACAGGTCAGAGACTTAAATGTAAAACCCAAAACTGTAAAAACCCCAGAAGACAACATAGGCAATACCATTCTGGACACAGGAATGGGCAAAGATTCCATGACAAAAATGCTGAAAGCAATTGCAGCAAAAACAAAAATGGACAAATGGGATCTAATAAAACTAACGAGCTTCTGCACAGCAGAAGAAGCTGTCAACAGAGTAAACAGACAACCTACAGAATGGGAGAAAATTTTTACAAACTATGCATCTGACAAAGGTCTAATATCCAGCATCTATAAGGAACTTAAATTTATAAGAAGAAAACCCCATTAAAATGTGGGCAAAGGACATGAACAGACACGTCTCAAAAGAAGACATACATGTGGCCAACAAGCATATGAAGAAAAGCTCAACATTACTGACTATTAGAGAAATTCAAATCAAAACCGTAATGAGATACCATCTCACACCAGTCTGAATGGCTATTATTAAAAAGTCAAAACAGACGCTGGTGAGATTGTGGAGAAAAAGAAACTCTTATATAACATTGTGGGTGGAAGTGTAAATTATTTCAGCCATTGTGGAAAGTACAATTCCTCAAAGAGCTAAAAACAGAACTATTAACATACCAAGGGGTATATACCTTTGATATATATCCAAAGGATAATAAATCGTTCTGTCATAAAGAGACACGCACATTTACGTTCACTGTAGCACTATTCACAATAGCAAAGATACGGAATCAACCTAAATGCCCATCAATGATAGACTGGATAAAGAAAATGTGGTACATATACACTGTGGAATACTATACAGCAATAAAAAAAAAAAGAACCAGATCTCGTTTTTTGCTGCAATATGCATAGAGCTGGAGGCCGTTATCCTTAGCAAACTAACACAGGAACAGAAAACCAAATACCACATGTTCTCACTTACAAGTGGGAGCTAAATGATGAGAACACATGGACACATAGAGGGGAACAACAGACACTGAGGCCTACCTGAAGGTGAAGGGTGGGATGAAGGAGAGGACAGAAAAAATAATAGATACTAGGCTTAATACCTGGGTGATGAAATAATTGTACAACAAACCTCCATGACACAGTTTACCTATATGACAAACCTGCACATGTACCTCTGAACTTAAAAGTTAAAAAATAAAATAATTTTTTGAGACAGAGTCTCACTCTGCCAGGCTGGAATATGGTGGCACGATCTCAGCTCACTGCAATCTCCACCTCGTGGGCTCAAGTGATTCTCCCACCTCGGTCTCCTGAGTAGCTGGGACTACAGGCATGCATCACCACACCGGGCTAATTTTTGTATTTTTAGTAGAGACAGGGTTTCACTGTGTTGCCCAGGCTGGTATCGAACTCCTGACCTCAGGTGATACACCTGCCTCGGCCTCTGAAAATGCTGTAATTACAGGTGTGAGCCACTGCACCCAGCCTAAGATAAAATTCTCAAGAATGTTTGAAAAAGGGCATTGCATTTTCATTTTACACTGTGGATTCTGCACCTGACCGAGGGATCCCTTTGTAGATCTGTGCTCTGCAAGTATTGAGGAAATGCTGTCACCCCTGAGAACAGGAGACTTTGGTGAGAGCTTAGGCCCAGAGAAGGCAGCAAAGGCCTGAGACAGAAGCCCAGGGACCACTCAAATGTGGGGGTGGGGAGTGGAGGGCCAGAGAGTGGGACACCAGCAGGTAAGCCTGAGAATTCTCACAAAGGCTCTGCAGCCTGGGAGCCAGAGGTCCCCCTGAGGCCAAAGGGAATTTTAAAAAAACCTAGAAGTAGGTCCTGTGGGGGCCTCTCTGGAAGTGTGAGGAGAGAGGGGGTTAGAACACAGGTGGGTGCTCAAGAAAGGAATGGAGGGTCTTGGAAATGGGAATTCTTTCCCTCTTAGCTACCCTGCTCCTGCCCCTGGCTCTGCCTGGACACCTTCCCTTCCACAGCTCTCTCCAGCTCACCCATGCTGCTCTCAACCTGAAATTCTCATTGCCTGTCCACTGACCCATGACCTGTGTGCCACGAAGAGTTTCAGAGGAGGGCCGGGCACGTGGCTCACGTCTCTAATCCTAGCACTTTGGGATACTGCGGCGGGCAGATCACCTGAGGTCAGGAGTTTGAGACCAGCCTGGCTAATATGGTGAAACCCTGTCTCTACTAAAAATACAAAAATTAGCTAGGCATGGTGGCGGGCACCTGTAATCCCAGCTACT
>NW_012116389.1:3093395-3147961 GCF_000951035.1 Colobus angolensis palliatus
AAAAAAAAAAAAAGTCTTGAGCAAAAGAGGCATGGTGTGTGAACCTCTTCTAAAGGCAGACTTCAGAGTCTTAAAAGCCAGAGAATGTGGATGTTATTCTGATGGAACCCCACAGAAAGGGATGGGCAGGGCAGGCCCTTGTTTGCATTTCATTTGCAGGGGCCAATGAGACTCAGAAAAGGAAAGAGTCTTGGCCAGGGATGCACTGTTAACCTGATCCTGGAGCCCACTCCTCAGGCTGCCCAGGTGGGTGGGGAGAGGTGTGAGAAGGTGGCACTATCTCGACTTTGCCTTTGACCTTTTGGTAACAGAGAGCTGAGGAAAGCAATTATTAAGGCAATTGACTATAGGAGTCCACTTTATACCACATTCAAGCTGTTGCATAACACATGTATATGCATCTTGTTACCTAACACCTGAACAAGTGAAAATTCCGTGACACATCTGGTCCTAAGAGATTGTAGGCATGTAGATGATATTAGGTGAAGCCGCTTCTTACACCTCATGATGAGGAACCATTCGGATTCAGGGGCTAAGACCTGGGCTCACAACATTTCCCAAAGAATTCCAGTGCTAGGAAGCTTCCCTGGTCTGGATGGCCATTCCCTGGGACCAGCTGTCTGAGAGGAAATTGGAACTAGGCAAGAAGTGTCTCTCGGTCCCCAAGATGCCTTCTGTCCATTAGGAATCAATGTCATCAACGTTGTTTGTGCAAGAATTGCAGCAAAATCCTGGACATATTTTAGGTGGAGGCCTACCATGTCACTGGATTCCGATTATTATTGCAGATTCAAACCTGCATTCTTCCTTCTGCTGTGGTGCAAATGCCAGCAGCTACAGAGCCATTTATAGCTGGAGAGCAGCTCCTGCAACAAACGGCTTACAAGGGCACCATGACCAGGCAGGGCACCCCAGTATGGTGGCAGAAGGGCAGGCAACTCCCAGAAAGCAGTCATTTGTGCCACACTGTTGCCCTCCCTGTCTTTATTGACCCCACTTGCTAGGACAAACTCTGGGTGCCAGTTTGTGGCCTTGTGTTCTGGGAAGGGGAGGTAGAGGTGACGTTGAGTTGCTCTTCAGTCTTCCTTAGGATGGAGACACCTTTGGTTTCTGTTTTCTAAGCCAGATAGTTATGTAAAGGGAGGTACATATCCACGTATCCACGTCTACCCTACTGTTGCCCTTCTGGTTAATTTTTCAGAAATATACAGTGATTTTCCTTGTACTGAGCACACTTTAATTTGATGATTTGGCCAGAAGCTCTTCACACCTCAGCTGGTTGCCCAGGCCTGGGCCCTGGGAGACTTGGGGGTGCGTTTTCCTTTCTCCCACAGAGGGTCAGCTGGCCTGGATTTATCAAAGCTCTGTCCCCACTTCTTGCGGTGACTGCATCTATCCACCCCCTGGGCTGTGGGACTCCCAGGTGAAAATAGGAGGTAATAATGGGTGGGTGGGAATAATACAAGGGAAGGAGCCTCATAATCCATGTGCTCTGTGCCACTGTTTTCCCCTTTCACTGAAGAAATTCACCAGCACTTTAAGATCTAGCGAGGAGGCCACCTTTCTTGAGCCAAATGCAATCAGCGTGATCTGTACCACAAACTTAGGGGACAAACTTCACCAGACCTCCCTTTTCTATCATGTGAGGCCCCCACATACCAATCAGCAGGAAGCCAAGGGTCTCCTCCCTCCTGAGTGGAGACTGCTGCCATCTCTGAATTGCCCAAGAATCTCCAAGGCTTACAGAGGGTGGTGGGAGATGTCAGTCATCCAACGCCAGGTAGGGAGGAAGCTGGTCTCTTGGGTCCCGCACCTGATTACTCCTTTCTGCCTTGGATCCTGTTCAGGCCCAGGATACTTGTGGCTCTAGATCCCTGACAGCCCCATAGAAGCACCCCAGACCTGCCCCCATGGTGACAAGTCAGCAGGGAAGGAGGCTGGCTCTGCAGGGGCCTTTAGCATCAGCCGCTCCTGGGCAGAAACCAGCAAGGCCCTTTACCCTGCTATGGTTCTCGGATTTCAGTGTGCAACAGCATCTGATGCCGGCATTGTCAAACATACAGATTCCTGGGCCAAACCATCACCATGTGGCTTCTCAGGCCTGGGTGGTGGCACTGGGCATCTGCATGGAACAAGGTCTAGATGATGCTCTCCAGGGGTCTGTGGCAACGCTCAGAGGAACATGAGGCCCTGTTGCTGAGCCTGGCCCCAGCCAGGCTGGGTTCAGGTCTTGACTGGGGCCCTGGGCTAGCTCATGAGACCTCCTAACTTTGACTCTTAGAGGGTTGGGATGAGCGGCTCCCCACACCCTTCCATGGTGCCTACTTGACTGGGTCCCTTCCCAGGACCAGGAAAAGCATCTTCCTTCCCCTCAAGTGACTGTGGCCCCTCTTGTGGTCAGGACAGAAGGGTGTTCCCAAGCCTGAGGACACAGCTGCCCTGGCTGTGTCCTGTTGGGCTCCTGGAGGTGCTGGAGGCTCCAGGTTCTGTCAGGTTCCTTCTCTTCTGTCAGGTCCCTTGGATGGGGCGTGGAGCGCATGCGGGGAGGCCTGGAGCTTGGCAGCTTTGTAGACTCAGCTACTGGCAAGAAGTTCCCCAAGGCCCACACTGTCTGGCTGTTTATCAAGGCACTGGCCAGGCACTGTCCTTGCAGGGTCATGGGGTTCTTAAAACTTAGTAAGGACCAGTCTGGACCCTTCGGTCCTCAGTGTGTGGCCTTTGGCCTTCCTCCTTCCTGTTGCTACTTTCGTGCTGAAAGAAGGGCAGGAGCCGCAGGGTTTGAGTCTGGGAACACGGGTCTCAGGTGCTGGGCAGAGGCTGTGGGGTAGCAGGGCTTGGCAGAGACGGCAAAGGACAGATGTGGGTGGACATGGGCTGTGGAGAAATCACTTGAACCCTGCAAACCTCAGGGTTCCTCTATTAAATGGGGACAGCTGAGGCAACTGTGACCCAGAGGGCACTTGGCTGTCTAGCTTTGCTGCAGGACTGGTTGGCCATGAGCATTCGCTTATTTGCTAGTGAAGCTGCTAAAATAAAGATTCGTTCTCAAGTCTGAGTTTTTGAGCTGCTAATGGGGAGTATGGCAGTGTGGCTACTGTGAGGGGGAGGGGTCCACCGCCTGATCCCCCCGCCCCGAGGCTGCAGCCCTGGGATGCTCTGGGGTTTCTGTTGGCCTCTGTGTGGGGCTTTAGTGCCCTGGAGAGTGACAGGAGCCGCCTGTGTGGAGTGGGATAGTCCTCCCCCATGGGGAGGGCACCTAGGAAATGTCACGGCACAGGGCTCAACACGGTCTGGGCTGGTTGTGTGAGAGAGAAGAGTTGGGCTGTGAAGTGAATTAGACCTGCCGCCAAACCCCAAGTGGGGTCAAGTCCCAGTGACAATCTGTGGGACTTGGAGACAGCTTGTATCTCAGGGCTTGAGGGAGGCAGGAGCGCTCGGGCACGGCCGTCTGGGCAAATACCCCAGGAGCCGCGGGGCGCGTAGAGCCAGTCTGAGCAACTTGCCGGGGGCGGCTCCCTGGGAACCCTTCTCTGAGGCCGCAGGCAGAACGGGCTTGCGCTTGAGAACGGGGCCTGCGCTCAACTCACTGGGGCCTCCCCTGGGTGGCCGAGGTTCTTTTCCCACGCCCTGCCCCACAGCTGCTCTCCAGCTGTCCTCCTTGGAAGCTGTCCGGTGCCCGGGAGAGCTCTGGGCCTGGGGTCCAAATACCTGAGTTCAGTCTCCTGTGGTTCCCTGGCGTGGGCCTCCCTCCTCTGAGCCATGAAGGGTTTGGACAGGGGTTACAAAGCCCTTCCTACCTGCCCGTCCGTCCCTCAGGGGCCGCTGCAGTCTCATCCTCCTGACTCTTGGCTGCTCTGCCTCTGGGCACTTTTCTTGGCCAGGCGCGGGGCTGGTACCTCTGGTGTCCACGTCTGTTCACGCAAGCAGGTGCCTCCTAGCTCTTGCAAGCCATGGAGGAAGGCGGGCTGGAACCGTTGGGTGGGGGTGGGGGTAGGGGGTTTCACCCTCTGGAGTTCTCAGGGGTGTCAGGGGAACTGGGTGGTCAGAGTGGGTAAGTTCTCTTGGGCGGGGTCACTAGGAGCCCTAAGGCAGCACTGCCGGGGAGAGTGGGACCTCAAGAGGCTCTCGGGGGTGTGGTGGGTTGGATCTGAGGCTGAGGTGAGGCCAGCGACAAGAGAACAGTGGGCGAGCCAGTGGCCAGAAGGGCTGGGGGATGAAGTGAGGTGCAGGGAGGGGGGACCCGCCAGGGTTCCAGGCGGAGACCGTGACCGCAGGGTATGGTTGTGTGAGGCCAGGGTGTGAGTGGGACGGCATCGGTAGATGTCTTCCTCAGTCCAACTTAGATACGAGGGAGCTACAGAATGTGGAGCAGCAGACACGCTGTTCCTCTACCCCTACTTCCAACTATGCCACTGAGTCCTGAGCACCTGCGGCGTGCTAGATGGCATCCATGACAGCCCGGGGGATACAGAGAGGAACTCGCCACACCTCCAGCCAGCTAGAGCCTAGCAAACCGCCACAACCTCCCCCTCCTGCCAATATACCTCTTGACACAACCCGATTGGTTCCACATCCACCCTCCCCCGTGGCCTTGTGCCTGAGGTCTGGCCTCATTGGAGGGTCCCGTTCTCCCCTGTGCAGTGACTGGCTGAGGCTTAGTTCAGCGGTGTAGTTGTGCCCAATCAGACGCTGAGGAAGGGCAGATGGGCAGCTTCTGGGAAGGGCACAGTCACAGTGCTGGGAAGAGGCTGTCTGGCTCCGCGGCCCTGCAAGCGGCAAGTGATTCGGTGGCTTGACGTTCCGCGCATCCAGGACCCACTGGTTCACAACCAACTACATTCATGCGACTGACTCCCAAAGCCGGGCTCTGGGGGATGGGGGGACACCAAGAGCTGGTGCCATGGGCGCCATATCAACTTTCTCCTTTCCCAGCAAACACAGGCACCCAGGCTGAAACGGAGTAAAGATCCTGGGGTCTCAAGACTCAGGCCTATATTGGTGGCTGCCACTCACTGACATTTCAAAACATGAGCCTGTGCTAAAAATTGTCCATCAAACACTGAACAACCACTGAATAACAAGGCCCTGGAGTGGCTCATCCCATGTAAGGGCAGGGGCAAAACTCACTGACCCGTGTCCACTCTGGAAAATAGGATGGGCTGACAGGACCAACACAAACACCCATGAAGGGGCAGACAGGGGAGTCGGGACCTCCAAAGACAAGTGGTGCTTGAGCTGGCTTGAGGAGGCTGCCCCATCTCTGAGGTGGGGGAGGGATCAAGGTGCCTGACTCCTGAGTTGAGGGAAAGAGGCCTCTGCCAACCAGGAAGCACGGCGGCCCTCCCCGCTCTTCACCTTCTCCGGTGGGCCAGGGCCTCTGCTGCTGTCCGAGTGGAGGTGCCCACGGGTCTGCAGCATCTTGGCTACAGCAGGATAGCCAGCGCTGGTGGGAAGGGCTGTATACGTGGGCAGCACATGGCTTGTGCCTGTGAATGCAGGCAGTCCAGGGACACAGGGAGGTGGGCACCACCACTGGGCAAGGAGGACCCTTTTCTCTGCAAGCCCAAGCCCAGGCAAGGGCACCAGGAGTGGCTGCTGGCCCTTGGCTTGGCACCATGGGTACACCCTGCATTTGAAAGCCCTAGTGTCCCTGTAGGCAGGCACCACCAGCAGCAGCAGTTCTCAAAAATGGCCCAGTCTTCAGCTATGAGCTTTGGTGCCTGGCCTCTAGCCAAGCCCCTCACCCTGGGCTCCTGATCTCACCGCTCCACCTTCGGTGACCTCACCCATGCTTGTTTCAGAACAGGGAAGCCCATTGCAGTCCCCATGTGGGCAACAGGAGTCAGAGAGGTTGCCTTTAATAGCTCAGTTACTATTGTTTATGTTGATAAAGGGTCTGTTAACATATTGCAAAAGAGAACCAGTCCAGCATGGGAAGCACTGCCTTACTGTACCCCGCTCTCAACTGAGGCTCCTGTGATGAGCACAGTGGGCACACACCCCATCCCCAACCTGTCCACGGGTCCCTGGGCCATGGTGGGGCCAGGAGTGACACTGCTGTGAGGGGAACATGGAGAGCTGGTGGCTCACTCACGGTGAGAGGCTCAAGGGCGGCAGTGGCTTTGCAGCAAAGTTGGCAGCTGGAGCAGTGTGTGGGGCCTGGGAAGGAACTGGGAAGGAACAGACAGGGTGGGGCTGGGGGAACTGCCAGGAACTGCCAAGGATCCTGAGCTGGGCCACTGCGAAACTGAGACGGGTGCTTGTCACATGGGAGCCACTTCATTTGGCTAAGCATTAGGTCTAGGTTCAGGAGCCACGATGCTGCCCCAGGTACCCCCCCCCCCACCGTGGTGGGTGTGGCACAGACACAGGCCTCTGCCAACAGGGCAGCTGGGCACACCGGGCACTCAGGTTGCCTTCTCCTTCCCGCTTTCCTTCGGTTCCTCTTTCAGGTTCTCAGTCACGAGCTTCATTTGCTGTTAAGAGAAAATAGGACACCAGGTGAGCCACAGAAGCCTAAGTAGTGGCAGAGGCCTCTGCTCTCTGTGGAAGCCTGGCCAGCGCCTTTGACCCCAGGGAAGTGGTGACTCTGATGCTGCCTGCAGCTTCCGGCAAGTCCCTGGGTCTGACTCTGAGGAGATGGCAGACAGTTGGTGTGGTGGAAATGCAATGTCGCACTGTGTGAGCCCAGACCAGCAGGGATTTTTAAGGACACTGAAATGAGAAGCAGCTGGTGTCTCCTCCCTGGATGGCCAGGATGAGAGGAATAGGGGGACAGGGCCTGAGAGAGAACGGGGCATAGGCTTGGGACCAAGTGCTTGCTTTGCCCCTGTGCACTGAGCGACCCTGGCAGTTTGACCTCGCTGAGCTGGAGTTTCCAAATCTGCAGTGAGAGCAACAGTGCATATTTTGCAGGGCGGCTGCAAGTATTGTTGTCCACGAAGTTCCTGGCACAGAACAGATGCCCGAAATCATCAGATGTTTCTCACCAGCCTTTTGTCCCTAGTACAGCCACAGGACTTACCCTCACCCCTCCGCCCCCATCCTCACTGGGAACAACCCATTAAGTGTCCGTGAGGGTGACATCAAGATAGAGGCGCCCTCCTGGAGGGCAGGATGGGAGACTTCCAGGGAGGTGTCAGAAGGGAGAGCCTGTGCCCACAAGTCAGGCATTGGTGTGAGGGGCAGTTTTGCTGCTCCTGCCTTCCCCTACCCCAGCCCCGAAGCTCCCAGACACTTCGGTTTTGCGGCTAGAAAACACCACTGCAGCTCTGCCCTATTTGTTGAATAAATGAATAACTATAATACTGTGGAAGTTGGCTTCAAACAGATTTTCGATAACAGTGATTCACTTATGGAAAAACAAAACTCTTGAGTGCAAACGTGGCTGGTGCCCCCAGTACCTGGCTACTCATCTTGAGAGCCCAGAGGGCCACACAGGGCTGGAAGCAATACCACGCTCCCTGTGGCTTTCAGTGGGAGAAGCCGCTTTCATAGGCTGTCTATCCAAAGCCCTTGTCTGCTGCTTTAACTTACCCTTCTAAGGAGCCTTTAGCTCTGCAGTACCTCAGGAAGGCGCTCTCAACTCCTGACCATTCTCCTGTTTTCTGAGCCTGGCCTGTCTCCCATGGGGCAGCTCAGTGATGGCTCCTGGAAGCTGAGCCCTCTGCATTTGGCTTGGGGAGGGGACTGGCTGGCCCTTTCTTATCCATGTCAAGGCAGGGCTTAGGAGATGACTTTTGATAAGAAAGGGGGCTACAGAGAGTCAAGGTGACCAGTTTATCAGCAGTGGGGGTGACAGGGTTCTTACTGCAGGGGCCACAGCATTTCAGCAGGCCCGGAGTAGGGGGTAGACACAGGAGTTAACACGGGCCCAGGGACATGCCCTGTCCAAATGACCCACCACTGTAAGATTTCTATAACCTTCATCCTGCCAGGGGGATAGAGATGGTTTGATTAATAGTTCACACACCTAGAGCGGCTGAACTGCCAGGCCCTGTAAAAGTCTCCCCAGAGTTTTCTGCATCTGCTGCCTCTTCCATTACTAACATTTCAGGTCTTCCCACAAGCCCATGCTGTTAACTACAGATATAAAATGTCACCATAAATAAAAACTGTAGTATTTCAGCCCAGGTTCACTGCAGACTCTTCTAGCTGTTATCATTTAATACTTATACGACTTTTAAAATGTTTTTTTTTTTTTTTTTTTTTTAAGAGGGTCTCACTCTGTTGCCCAGGCTGGAGTGCTGAGGCATGATCACACTGCAGCCTTGAACTCCTGGGCTCAAGGGATCCTCCTGCCTCAGTTTCCCAAGTAGCTAGGACTACAGGCATGAGCCATTGTGCCCAGGAAATTTAGCTAAACTAAAACAATAATGAAGACAGAACATTCCCCAGCTTGTCACAGAACCTTGCAGCCACATTTCCCTGGCATTCCACATGGGGAAGAAAATAAAAATGGGAGCATTTGAGGCTTCTTTCAAGGCATGTGTGGCTGGAAGCCCCGTGAGGTCAGGCACAGAAGCATCCAGCAGCTCTCTGGGAGGGGCCCCCTGCTCCACAGTAGCCAGGGTGGATGGGCCCTCTCCTCTGAATGACCAAACCCAATGTGACTTTTGTCTCACTTCCTGGGGCTGCTTCTGGGGTGCCCCCCACTTGTCCTTATAACTGATGTGCCCATGGGGGGCTTCTTCAGGGCCACAGCCCCTTCTCTCAGGCCCAGGGTTGGGGGCTTCACCCAAGTGCGGGGAAGGAACTCAGAACTCACTTGACTGGGCTCCTCCCACCTGTAGTGCCTGCCTTGCTCAGGGCAGCACCTAAGAGCCTGAGGATGTCCGCGAGGTCACAAGGTCATCTGCACTGAACTGCACTGCTGGTGGCAAAGGTAGAAAGAATGGCCAGGGACCCTCCAGTCCTCCCTTGCCTCAGGCCAGGCAGGAGCCATTTGCACATTTCTGCTCTTTCCTTCACCTGCCCTGGAGCAAGGCTTCTTTTAAAGCCATGAATGATCAAGCCTCACTGGAGTTCTGTGATCCCCAAGTTAGGCCAGGGCCATGGGATGTCTCAAGGCGAACTTGGCAGCCAGGAGAGCAGGAGGGGACAGGAAGGCTGTGCTCCCAGGGCCTCTACAGGGCAGTGGCAGACCAGGTGATTTCCTTCCAAGGGCACTGTCCCTCCCACGGCCATGGTATGGAGAGGGGCTCAACTCGACTCCCTGGGTTGCCTGTGCCCACAATCTCCAGCTGGGAGACCCTAAGCCAATGGCAGAACCAGAAATTAAAACCTGCAGCTAAAGTCCAAAGAAAAACCCAAGTGATTTGGAGGAAATGAGCTGCAACAGCCTGCTTTGCTGAGACAAGTTAAATTGTCATGAAGTCAGTGGCTGACACCCACACCTTTTCTGTGTAAATGGGGCAGGCCTCTACCTCCCTTGGCTGCAAATGGAGTCAGAGCCACAGATACTCATTACTGGCTGACTGGCCCTAAGATAGCTTCTCTTAGGTAAACCAATTGCTATCTGAGTCTGTAACCCTCAGTACGAGGTCCTGCGACTTACAACAAGAATATCTCATTTGTCTTCCCTGTAGTGACTGTGATGCAAACCTGCCCTCCTGGTGAAGAGGAGGCTGAGCCCTAACCACAGTCCTGGTCCAAGAGCACTTCCCACACCCTCCCCGATGGGGAAGTGGGAGCACTGGCAGAAGCGACGTCAGGATCACAACATTTATGATTAGGAAGGAAACTTGAAGAACAGTCAGTCTCACGGCCACTTAAGAATCCTGAGACCTGGTTCAATGCAGGCCCTACAGTGGGCCCCAGACTCGAATTTTTAACGAGCCCTTGAGTTTTTCCACTGGCTATCCCAGGCTTGCAAATCTCTGATTTGTTGTGGGTCACCTTTCACAAATAAGCAAGCTTGGGCCACAAGAGGTGAAACAGGTTTCTCCCAGGCCATACTGCAGGCTCCGGCTGAGCGGGCTGGGACAGTGCCTAGGCACCAGGCTGCCTCTGGCAGCTCAGCTCTTTGGCTTCTTCTCCTTAACAAACCTGGCTGGAGGGTGGGTGGGGTGGGAGTGAGCAACATTATCCCCTTAAAAAAAACCTGGCTTCTTTGGGGATCCTTAAATTAAAATCTTCATAAAAATATAAGCAAGATAATAGAGCTGACAACTTCTCCAAAAAAGTATCAAAATGGAGAGAGAATGGAATTTTCCCGTAACTTGTGACTCATTAAAATATCCATGCTCCAAATTATTCTTTAAAAAGCACTAATGTTTTGCATCATGATTACTAATGATTATAATAGGAACCTAGTCATTAAGTGTGTTGGCCAAATGCACAGCTTGACCTGAGGAAGACTGGGTGACTGGATCCCCTTTTCTCTGTGGAGAAGTACAGAAAACTTTCTGAGAATTGCAACGCTTCCCACAGACCTGGAATGGCCACGGTGGACTCCACAGACTTGTGATAACCACGGTGGACACCACGAACCTGCAATGGCTCCTTCTCCCTCCCAGCCTTGTAGCAGAGACTCCCTCTGGCTGAGCCCACAATAAACTTTAGGATCCTTCTATTCATAGCATTCAGGGAATCACTACCATCTGATTACATCTCCTGCTCAATTTGAAATCTACTAGCAACTACTCCATTACTCCTTCTCACCCCTGTCCCCCTCCCAAACCACGACCTACAGAAGGAATCTGTCTGGGGAGGCCTTGACTGAAGGATAGAAAATCCCATGTGTCATCAGTTACTGTTCACTAGTGGCCCCACCGTTCATGTCCTCTGAGTGCAGGGTGCAGTGGCTGGGATGGAGCCAGGCCGGTGGCCACATAGGGTATCTGGGAATGGAGTTCTAGGCCAGTTCAGTTCAGCCCAGCAGCAGCACCTGGCTCCCCTGGCCAACCCTAGCCTTAGGTGTGCAGGCCTGAGAACAGAGCATCATGAGCACCCATTCCCACTCCCCCACCCAAAATCTGATTTAATGCACCTAAGTGTGGCCTGGGCACAGGGGCTTTTCAAAGATTCCCAAGTGATTCTAACATGCAGGTGAGGTGGAGAGCCACTGCCTGGAACAAAGCCACCCTCCAAGTCTCCCTGAGAAGGGGAATGGCAGGGAAGAAGGGAGGGTCAACTTCGAGCCTCCTCCACTCAAGCTTATTCACGCCTTGCAACCACAAGCACAGGCTTCTCTACAGGTGTCACTGACATGGCCCTGGGGACTCACAAAGCTACACAGCTTATTGGGGACATACAACTAGAGTCAGGGCAAAAATCAAGCCTGACAATTTAGACAAAAAAGGAGAGTGGGGCTTCTGAAGCACCTATTTTCACAAAGACTTTATTTGTTATCTCTATTGGAAAGTTTACCTCAAACAGTGTTCTGAAAATATCATAATACAATGATTAAAAAGTCCAAGGCTGACCGGGCGCGGTGGCTCAAGCCTGTAATCCCAGCACTTTGGGAGGCCGAGACGGGCGGATCACGAGGTCAGGAGATCGAGACCATCCTGGCTAACACGGTGAAACCCCGTCTCTACTATAAAATACAAAAAAACTAGCCGGGCGAGGTGGCGGGCGCCTGTAGTCCCAGCTACTCGGGAGGCTGAGGCAGGAGAATGGAGTAAACCCGGCAGGCGGAGCTTGCAGTGAGCTGAGATCGTACCACTGCACTCCACCCTGGACGACAGAGCGAGACTCCGTCTCAACAACAACAAAAAAAGTCCAAGGCTGTCTGGGCTTGGTGATGCCATAAGGCTCTAACCAGCCACGATAGCAGTGAGTAGAGGGGCAAGAAGGTGCCTACAGCAGCCCACCACGCAGTCCTGGAGGGAGTTACGCCCACCTCTCCCTCTGATTGTTGCTTCATTTTAATACTTGACAAAATGTAAAAATGTAAGACTTGCGGGCAACCACAAGTGCCAGTGCTCCAGCTCCCACCTCCCACCCCAGCCAGTCTTTCTCCAGTTGTCCCCATCTCAGGAAGCAGTGCCACCACCAGCCAGCATCTCAGACCGTGGAACTTCGGCCATCTCTGCGGATGCCTGCTCCCCAAGTCCAGCGCCTCTACCTGTCACACACCCACTGCTCCTGCCTCCCTCCTCAAGGCTGTGCCCCTGCCTGCACTGAGACTGCACCCCAGACCGTCCCACTCTTGTCCCAAGGCAGCCCAAGCAGGGTTTTAAATGGGGGGCTGTAGTATGCCACTCCAAGGTCCCCACCACGCTGGGGACTGCAGTTCATCCCTTCTTGTCTCTCATCCTCATACCCTGCTGCCCTGCACTCCAGCCTTGCTTCTGCTCCAGCCACCAGCTCCCTCCACCCAGGCTTGCCTGCCCTGCCTGAGCTTTGCTGGCAACTCCTTTCTGCCACTCAGTCCTCAGCCTGTCTCTTCCTCATCCCTCTATTTCCTCCTCTCCTGTCACCATCCCATCCCTCTATTTCAATTCCTGCACTCCTCTCATTACCATCTGGTTTATTCATTGTTTATTTGCAGATTTTTTTTTCTGTCTTAAATGTTGCATCCTTCCTGGTATGTGGTCTCCAGAGAGCAGGGCCATGACTAGACCCCAGGGCCTATGGCAGTGCCTGGCACTGAGTTGGTGCTCCATGAAAACTGGAAGAGGGACCAGCTTGCAGCCTGCAGTAGCAGCCAGAGAAATTCTAATTTAGCCAGTAACCTCAGTGTAATTCCGATGAACTTGTAAAGCCTCTTTTTTGATGTGTATGAAAGAGAAAAGCCTCTTTTCTCATGTAACACATATTCAAGTTCTTGAAGTCAGCATCACACTATGACCCACGAACTGGCCAGTCCCATGTATGGGATCACAGAAAACACACCAGTAGCATGGGCTTTATGTCAGAAGCACCGGCTTTCAGGGTTCCCAACAGCTACCTGCCCTGGTAACAGTGCAGATTTGGGTCCCAGCCTAAGGTTTTGACTCAGAAGCTGGGTGAGGGGTGGGTGGCAGAAATCATGGCTAGCAAGCTGAAGCTGGGTGAGGGTCGGGGTGGGGTGGCGGGGAAGTGCGACAGAAATCATGGCTAGCAAGCTCCGATGTGGCTCTGGTGAAGGGGAAGGTGGTCTGCAGTTACGCCTGTGTGGGAGAAGGATGGTGCCAAATAATCAGCTTGGTCCCAGCTAGAAACAAAGACTCCTCCAAGAAAATCAAATCCCCACTCCAGAAACGCTCCCGCTCACGCAACAGGAGACGTATGAGGGAGTCTACGACACCCTCCATTAACCGCACGAGCTGACCGTGGGGTGGGTGGATGTCAGTTCAAAAAGGGGAAACAAAGGTGTAATGTCTGTTTCTCAAATGATTTTTTGAGCCCTGTTTTCTCTGCACATCTGGGTTTCAGAGCAAAATTTCCCAAAACAGAAGTTAAAGGACTTTGAAAGGAGATATTGTGAGACTGCAAATTACTTCCCATGGAGAGCGAGGAGCCCACAGAAGCCAGAGGTTGGCTTTCCAGCCATCCCCAGGCACACACTTTTTCTGACGCTTCTGGAACAGGGAGCTAGTCATGTCTGATTAACTACAGCCACCTCCCAAATCTGGGCTGTTGGACTCCTCACACACCTGCGAATGCTACAGGCCATGAGGTTCCACAGGTGGCCAGAAAGAGCTGGATGCTAACACAAAATGACCAAGCAAAACGGACCAACCTCCTTGGGTCTGGGAAATGTCATCGGGGCGGCGAGCCCTCACCAGGGCTGCTCATCCCCTCTGTCCTTTCATGTTCTCTCAGTGGGCACTGATATTATCTCCAAGTTATGGATACCCCAAATATACATGAAATCACCTAGCAACTAATCCAACAGACCCTTCTGCATAACCCCAGGCTGCAGCACGGAGTGGGCGCACCCATCTAGATGGTTCCTGCAGGCTGTAGGGCTCAGGCCCGTGGGTCTGGGTATCAGTCCTATGCTTCCTAGGGTTCCCTGTGCCAGGTTCATGCCAATCTTGGCTACTTACCTCCCCATTTCCTACATTTCTAATCGCTCTTGTACAGCAAAACCTTTTTTACCTCCTTTGTTGATATAACTTTTCATGTCTGCTATATTACCTGTGTGTAATTTAAATTTATAGTGACCAACACTTATATCACATTGCATGCCAGGCACTGTTCTAAACGCTATGCACATTTGACTTACTCCTCATAACCACCATATGAGAGACACACCGTTATCATTTTAAAGAAAACACAGAGGCACAGAAAGGCTGAGAAACTTGCACCAGGTTATAGCAGGTTTTAGCCCAGGCTGCCTGGCTCCAGAGCCGGCTCCTAACCTGCAGGCTGCCCTGCCCTGCCCTGATGTCGGATCTAGACGTTTCATTTTTGTACTATAATAATATCACCCAACTGTCCACCGGGGTCACCTGTGCTTTGAGATTCAGATTCAACTGGATCACACCTCCAATCCACGAGGTCTTGTAAGTATCTCTGAATTATTGGTGTGAATCCAATTTTGTCTTGTCACACCTGGCTCAGATTTCCTGCTTCTGCTAAATCTCTGAAACCATGGCAGCCTGGCTCCAGATACACTAGGTTAACCTTATCTTGATCTATATGCACACATTTTAGCAAGATATTAAAGAGTGTTTAAAACTTTAAGAATCAGCCGGGCATGGTGGCTCATGCCTGTAATCCTAGCACTTTGGGAGGCCGTGGTGGGCAGATGACTTGAAGTCAGGAGTTCAAGACCAGCCTAGCCAACATAGTGAAACCCCATCTCTACTAAAAATACAAAAATCTAGCTGGGTGTGGTGGTGGGTGCCTGTAATCCCAGCTACTCGGGAGGCTAGTGTAGGAGAATCGCTTGAACCCAAGAGGTAGAGGTGGCAGTGAGCCAAGAACGTGCCATTGCCCTCCAGCCTGGGTGACAAAGTGAAACTCCGTCTCAAAAAACGAACAAAAAAAAACTGTAAGAATCATTTTTTTTGGGTGGGTGCAGTAGCTCACGCTGGTGATCCCAGTACTTTGGGAGGCCAAGGCAGGTGGATCACCTGAGGTCAGGAGTTTGAGACCAGCCTGGCCAACATGGTGAAACCCTGTCTCTACTAAAAATACAAAAAAAAAAAAAAAAAAAAGCCAGGTGTGGTGGTGGGTGCCTGTAATCCCAGCTACTCGGGAGGCTAGTGTAGGAGAATCGCTTGAACCCAAGAGGTAGAGGTGGCAGTGAGCCAAGAACGCACCATTGCAGTCCACCATTGCAGTGACAAGAGTGAAACTCCATCTCACAAAAAAAGAATCAATTTTTAAAAAATATCCAGAAGTCCTTGATGATTTTTTTTTTTAAAGAAAGGCTTCCAACGGGAACAAGAACAAGAAAATGTGGAAACCACAGTGAGACAGTTGGCAAAATCACAAATGCTCAAGCAGCTGAAACTCGGATGCAGAGGCACTTCCTTTAAACAAAAATGATTTAGACCAGGTCTCCTACTCTCCTAGCTAAAAGAGGCAGGTGAATCCTTGAAATCACAACTTCCTCAGAATCTTCAGGCAGGACTCCCTGGACTCCAGAGCCAGAGAGAGCAACAGGACAGTTTATTCTCCTCTTGCCCATGCATGGCAAGCCATAGGAGCCTGGGGGAGAAGGGTGTCTTCCTAGAACAGAAGCTCCTTGAGGGATGGATTTAATGCCATATAATATTTTTTGTTTGTTTTTACAACTTTGTCACATTCAATATTTTTAATAAATAAAAAACAGGCATGTGCTTTAAATATTATCCAACTTATTACCAACTGCACCCCATTAAAACGTGTGACCTGGAGGAAAGAGAATGGAAGGAGTCCCTTGGTGGTTCAGTGCTGTGTGTGCCCCAGATGTGTTCTGATGGCCTCTTGTCACCAGCTGGCTGGGATGGAGAGCTGCTGAAGAGCACCGCCAACAAAGAGCATGGCAGAACTAGAAACCTCAATCTGCAAGGGACTGCAGTTTACTAAACACACAAAAGGGAGCAGAAACATTAATAAATTATTCAGGAACAAGAAAGGTTAAAATAAGCCATGTCTCCTCCACTGGATGAAGAGAAAAAGCTGGCAACAGATGCTCCTTAAAAGGCTGAATTGAATGGACGGTTTTTTGAAACATCCTGATATGAGCATGGAGAACAGTGGGCTGGGGGTGTACTGCAGACATCGACCAAGGGTACTAGAGCAGTGGCCTGAGGCTGAGATGGGGGCAGTATTTTGACACTTGTAAAGTAGAGGTATAATTGTAAATAAAAAGAATCAAAGTCCCTAACATCAAGAGCAACCTATGACTAATCTTAAGGAAATAATATAATTATTTACAAAAGCTACAATTACTTCTGGAATGACCATCAACTATGTGTATTACGGCAACATAGGTAAGAGGGCAACAAAGAGTGAGGAAGACATGGGAGTGATGTTCCCAGATGGGAAGACCAAAAAGACAATGAAGGTGACACCAATTCTGAGAAAGGGGGAAATTTTCATATTTTTGCAAACAGTAATGTAAAAATAACATGTAACCAGTTTGCCTCCAAATCATAGGGCAAAGAATGAAGTTTCTTTTAAAAATAACTTTGGCATGGCTTCTTTCTAGTTTCACCGTAACTAGATTTAGATCTACAGCTGTGATGTTATTTTGTAAACAGAAATGCAAAGAGGAGATCTTCCACCCAGGTTCTGCTGTAAGATGGCGGTGAGCTGTTTCAGAAGCCAGCGAGATCTACAATCCTCTTTTTTTTTTTTTTTTTTTTTTTTTGAGATCAGGTATCCCTATGTTATTCAGGCTGAAATGCGGTGGCACAATCACAGCTCACTGCAGCCTGGACTTCCCGGGCGCAGGTGATCCTCCCACCTCAGCCTCCTGAGTAGCTGGGAGGCTGGAGTGTGCCACCACACCCAGCTCATTTTTTGTATGTTTTGTAGAGATGGGTTTTCACCATGTTGCCCAGGCTTGTCTTAAACTCCTAGTTCAAGTGATCTGTCTGCCTTGGCCTCCCAAAGCACTGGGATTACAGGTGTGAGCCCCCGTACAAGGCCCACAGCATCACTTTTTCAGGAAGGTGCTCCCTCCTCCTTGCCTGGGAGGAAGGGTGCCAAGTCTTTCAGGAATAACTACTTTCCTGTCTGTAAGCCCTTAGAGCCAAGGAGGGCGGCAGCATTGCTCTTTCACAAGCCAGAGAGTCCCCTATGTTGCCACACAGGTCACCTGGGGCCCTTGAGAGATGAGACCCAGAGAAGTTTGTGACCATCCAAGGCCAAGATGACCATCTAGCCAGCCCTCATCTTTGATCTGCAGGTTCCATGTTGATAGCTAGAGAGCCAGGGCTCAGGTTCAGGCCGGGAGAGGAGGCGTGGCCAGGCCAGGGGACACCAAGCACAAGTGGCTGCTCCAAAGAAACCCTCCGCAGGCTCCTTCACTGAAAGCCATGGCTAGGTGACATTTACAGATCCAGGAACTGAAAGCTTGACAGTTTGGTTAGATCAAGACATGACACAAAAGTTTAAAAGCCCAAAGAATAGAAATAAGCACTCTCAAAATCAAAGAGTCTCTAAAAGGACCCTGAGCGGGGGTGGCACAGTGGTGGCCATCTAAGAAAGATGCCTTGGTGGTCAGAGGTAATCCAGTGTCCAGCCTCCCACTGGAGTCCTGACTCATGGAGTATGAGGGGACACAATTTCACTGTGGCATGAGAAAGAAACTCAGTTTAGAAAGTTAAAGGATGAGGTAAAAGCCCACTAAATGAAATGTAGGAGACAGTCCACTGCCCACATCAGTTTCAACACAACTTAGTAAATGTTAATGTTAACTATAAAGGGAGAACAACTTTAATCTAAGAAAACACTGCCAATGGCGACAAGGAAAGTGAAAGTGGGATGAGTAGGAGCAGCTGCCAAAGGGTGAGCTCCTTCTCTGCCCAGAGAAGCTCTGCACCCACTTTCTGCACACCTGGGAAGGTAAAGGAGGCACCCAGGCATCGAAGGACCCCTGGTGGTGGCAGAGGGGATTGGTTCCATTCTTCAGAAACACCAAGTCCCTCACCAAGGTGAAAACAGATCCTTATGAAATGTAGCCACAACTGCAGGCCACAGAGAAAGTATAAATGTTTCCTATCAGCTTTATAATCTTTCCCAGGGCAGTTTCCCCCACATCTGAACACTGTATAGCCCTTTGATAAATGCAAATATCTATATCCTCTATAATGTCATTTAAAATTTCAATATTACTACTATGAATAAAATAAAATTGATAATTACAACATTATGATTTTTAAAATTCTATATCCCCTCACTGCACAAAAGATTACCATGTACCCTTCCCCCAAGAGCAGGGCCCTGTTGCTGGCCAGTTGAGAAGGGCTACCCCTGGGTGCTGATGGCTGTGAGTCGTCAGAATTGCAGGCACTAGGCACCCCTTCTATAGAACCTGGGTGAAGCTGGAGCCACGGATGGTTGACTGACTATGCTTGATTTTTGTATAGAAACAACACAGTAAGTGTTAGGCAGGGATTCTAGCCTTTATTCACTTGACATCATTTTCCCTCAGAAAAGTGAATTTTTACTCATTCCCACCTATAAACCTCAACAAGCAGGATTAATTACTGCTTCTCCCCAACACCTTTCATTTCACTTTAATTCTCCATTACCTATAGCCCTTCCTGAGTGGCAGTCCCTGTAACCAATACTGATCACTAAATACAGGTTGATGAAAATGTCACTGAACACTCCTCACTGCTATGCTACAGGATCTTGAGCACACACGGCAGCCAGTCAATATTTTCGCAAATCTAGAACTAAAGTGACACAATGCTGTCCCAGTTGGTGACAAAAGGCCATCAAAACACATCCGGGGCACACACAGCACTGAACCACCAAGGGACTGTCTTTCCATTCTTTTTCCTCCAGGTTACACATTTTAATGGGGTACAGTTAGTAATAAACTGGATAATATTTGAAGCATATGCCTTTTTTAATTAAAAATATTGAATGTGCTTTTGCAATTGGAGAACTGAGAAGCAGTGAGGAGTGAGCCCTGAACTTGAAAATGGCAAATAGAAGGAAGGACTAACCTACAGCTTCCACTCGGGCAAACAGAGCAGTGCGTGGAGACCCACATCATGAACTTTTGCTCCAAGAACTACTGCAGGAACATACCAGGAAAGCCAAGAGAATCCACAGACCCTTTGAAGGAGGTGGACTGCCGCCGCAGGCTCTGTGGGACAGCCAGGAACTAAGTCGGCTTGCTTTCTCGGCTGGGAGGCATGTAGCCTGGGGAAACTTCTCAGCCCCAGAAATAAACTCAGCGCTGTTGTGGGGGCATGGTGGGAGGGAGACTGGCCTTTTGGACTGTGGGCTGCATGGGGGCTGGGTAAGGCCTGTGGCTGCTGGCTTTCCCCAACTTTCCTGATGACCTGTGTAATATAGCAGAGGCAAGGTTGTTTAACACCCCCAAAAGATCACACTAGCTCACCGGCAATGGATCCAAACCAAGATCAAATCTCTGAACTGCTAGAAAAGTAATTCAGAAGGTTGACTATTAAGCCAATCAAGAAGGCACCAGAGAAAGATGAAGTCCAACTTAAAGACATTTTAAAAAAAAATGATGCAGGATATGAATGGAAAAATCTCCAGTGAAATAGAGAGCATAAATAAAAAACCATCACAACTTCTGGAAATTAAGGACGCACTTAGAGAATTGCAAAATGCACTGGAAGTCTCAGCAACAGAATTGAACCAACAGAAGAAAGAATTTCAGAGCTCAAAGACAAGGCTTTCAAATTAACCCCATCTGACAAGCACAAAGAAAAAGAATAAAAAAAAAATAACAAAACCTCTGAGAAGTTTGGGATTATGTTAAACGACCAAACCTAAGAATAATTGGTGTTCTCAAGGAAGAAGAGAAATCTAAAAGTTTGGAAAACATATTTGAGGGAATAATTTAGGAAAACTTCTCCAAAACTGATAGAAATCTAACATCCAAATATAAGAAGCTCAAAGAACACCTGGGAAATACATCACAAAAAGATTATCATTTAGGGACGTAGTCATCAGGTTATGTAAGGTCAAGATGAAGGAAAGAATCTTAAGAGCTGTGAGGCAAATGCATCAGGTAACCTATAAAGGAACCTATCAGATTAACCTATCAGATTAACAGCAGATTTCTCATCAGAAATTCTACAAGCTAGAAGGGACTGGGGTCCTATCTTTAGCCTCCTTAAACAAAACAATTAGCCAAGAATTTTGTATCTACCGAAACTAAGCTTCATAAATGAAGGAAAGATAGTCTTTTTCAGACAAACAAATGCTGAGAGAATTGACCACTACCAAGCCAACACTATAAAAACTGCTAAAAGGAGCTCTAAATCTTGAAACAAATCCTCAAAATACACCAAAATAGAATCTCCTTAAAGTATAAATCTCACAGGACCTAAAAAACACCACCACAATGAAAAAAACAAGGCGTTCAGGCAACAAATAACAAGATGAATAGAAGAGTACCTCACATCTCAATACTAATTGCATTAATCCGTTCTCATGCTGCTCTGAAGAAGTGCCCAAGACTGGATAATTTACAAAGGAAAGAAGTTTAATTAACTCACATTTCTCCAAGGCTGGGGAGGCCTTAGGAAACATACAATCATGGGGGAAGGGGAAGCAAACACACCCTTCTTCACATGGTGGCAGGAGAGAGAAGTGCCGAGCAAAGGGGAACAAGCCCCTTATAAAACCATCAGATCTCATGAGAACTCACCTGCCACCATGAGAAGAACAGCGTGAGGGTAACCGCCCCCATGATTAAAACAGCTCCCACTGGGCCCTCCCATGACACATGGGGATTATGGAAAGTACAATTCAAGATGAGATCTGGGCCAGGACACAGTCAACCCATGTCACTAATGTTGAATGTAAATGGCTAAATACTTCACTTAAAAGATACAGAATGGCAAAAGAGATAAGAATTCACCAACCAAGTATCTGCTGCCTTCAGGAGACTCACCTGACACATAAGGACTCAAAGGACTCACATAAACTTAAGGTAAAGGGGTGGACAAAGATATTCATTGAAAATGGACACCGAAAGCAAGCAGGAGTAGCTAGTCTTATATCAGACAAAACAAACTTTAAAACAACAGCAGTTAAAAAGGACAAACAGGGACATGATAAAATGATAAAAGAAATACTCCAACCAGAAAATATCACAATCTTAAATATATATGTACCTAACACTAGATCTCCCAAATTCATAAAACAATTACTCCTAGACCTAAGAAATGAAATAGACAGCAACAAAATAATAGTGGGGGACTTCAGTACTCCACTGACAGCACTAGATAGGTCATTAAGACAGGAAGTCAACAAAGAAACAACAGACTTAAACTATACCCTAGAACAAATGGACTTAACGGATATTTACAGAACATTCTACTCAACAACTACAGAATATACATTCTACTCATGAGTACATGGAACATTCTCCAAGATAGACCATACAATAGGCCACAGAACAAGTCTCAGCAAATTTAAGAAAATTGAAATTATGGCAAGTACTATCTCAGACCACAGTGGAATAAAACTGGAAATCAACTCCAAAGGAAACCCTTGAAACCACGCAAATACATGGAAATTAAATAGCCTGCTCCTGAATGATCATTGAGTTAACAATGAAATCAAGATGGAAACTAAACAATTCTTTGAACTGAATAATAGTGACACAACCTATCAAAACATCTGTGATACAACAAAGGCGGTGCGGATACAGCAAAGGTAGTGCTAAGAAGAAAGTTCACAGCACAAAATGCCTACGTCAAAAAGTCTGAAAGAGCACAAAAAGACAATCTAGGGTCACATCTCAAGAAGCTAGACAAACAAGAACAAACCAAACCGAAACCCAACAGAAGAAACGAAATAACCAAGATCAGAGCAGAACTAAATGAAACAAACAAACAAATAAAAACAATACAAGAGATAAATGAAACAAAAAGCTGGTTCTTTGAAAAGATAGACTAATAGTGAGATTAAGAAAAGAGAAGATCCAAATAAGCTTAATTAGAAATGAAACGGGAGATATTACAAACGATACCACAGAAATACAAAAGATCATTCAGGCTACTATGAACACCTTTATGTGCATAAACTAGGAAACCTAGAAGAGACAGATAAATTCCTGGAAATATACAACCCTCCTAGTTTAAACGAGGGAGAAATAGACACTCTGAACAGATCAATAACAAGCAGTGAGTTGAAATGGTAATTAAAAAGTTACCAACAAAAAAAGAATCCAGGACCAGATGGATTCACAGCTGAATTCTATCAGACATTCAAAGAATTGGTAACAATCCTATTGACATTATTCCAAAAGATAGAGAAAGAGGGAATCCTCCCTAAATCATTCTATGAAGCCAGCATCACCCTAATACCAAAACCAGGAAAGGACATAAAAAAAGAAAACTACAGACCAACATCCCTGATGAACACAGATGCAAAAATTGTCAACAAAATAGTAGCTAACAGAATACAACAGCATATCAAAAAGATAATCCATGGTTGGGCGCAGTGGCTCATGCCTGTACTCTCAGCACTTTGAGAGGCCGAGGCAGGTAGATCACGAGGTCAGGAGATCAAGACCATCCTGGGTAACACGGTGAAACCCTGTCTCTACTAAAAATACAAAAAAATTAGCTGGGTGTGGTGGTGGGCACCTATAGTCCTAGCTACTTGGGAGGCTGAGACAGGAGAATGGCGTGAACATGGGAGGCAGAGCTTGCAGTGAGCCGAGATCGCGCCACTGCACTCAAGCCTGGGCTACAGCGCGAGACTCCATCTCAAAAAAAAAAAAAGATAATCCACCATGATCAAGTGGGTTCCATACCAGGGATGCAGGGATGGTTTAACATCTGCAAGTCAATAAATGTGATATGCCACATAAATCAAATAAAAAACAAAAATCTCTGGTTTCATACCTGGGATGCAGGGACGATTTAACATCCGCAAGTCAATAAATGTGATACACCACGTAAACAGAATTAAAAACAAAAATCAAATGATCATCTCAATAGATGCAGAAAGAGCATTTGACAAAATCCAGCATCGCTTTATGATTAAAACCCTCAGCAAAATCAGCATAGAAGGGACATACCCTAAGGTAATAAAAGCCATCCATGACAAACCATAGTCAACATTTTAAAGAACAGGGAAAAATGTTGAAGGCATTCCCCCTGGAACAAGACAAGGAGGCCCACTTTCACTATTTCTATTTGACATAGTACTGGAAGTCCTAGCCACAGCAATCAGACAAGAGAAAGAAACAAAGGGCATCCAAATCGGTAAAGAGGAAATCAAACTGCTGCTGTTTGCTGATGACATTATCATATACCTAAAAAACCCTAAAGACTCATCCAAAAAGTTCCTAGAACTGGTACATGAATTCAGAAAAATTTCTAGATACAAAATTAATGTACACAAATCAGTAGCCCTGCTATATACCAACAGCGACCAAGCTGAGAATCAAATAAAGAACTCAACCCCTTTTAAAATAGCTTCAAAAAAAAAAAAAAGTATAATACTTAGGAATATACCTAACCAAGGAGGTGAAAGACCTCCACAAGGAAAGCTACAAAATATTGCTGAAATAAATCACAGATGACACAAACAAATGGAAATACATCCCATGTTCATGTATGGGTAGAACCAATATTGTGAAAATGACCATACCACCAAAAGCAATCTACAAATTCAATGCAATTCCCATTAAAATACTACCATCATTCTTTACAGAACTACAAAAAAAAAAAAAATCCTAAAATTCATATGGAACCAAAAAAGAGCCTGCATAGCCAAAGCAAGACTAAGCAAAAAGAACAAATCTTGAGGCATACATTACCCGACTGCAAACTATATGATAAGGACACAGTCACCAAAACAGCATGGTACCAGCATAAAAAAAAGCATATAGAGCAATCAAATAGAATAGGGAACCCAGAAATAAAGCCAAATACTTGCAGTGAACTGATTTTCGACAAAGCAAACAAAAACATAAAGTGGGAAAGGACACCTTATTCAACAAATGGTGGTAGGAAAATTGGCTAGCCACATGTAGAAGAATGAGACCGGATCCTCATCTCCCACTTTATACAAAAATCAACTCAAGATTAATCAAATACTTAAATCTAAGACCTGAAACCATAAAGATTCTAGAATATAACATCAGAAAAACTCTTCTAGACACTGACTTAGGCAAAGACTTCATGACCAAGAACCCAAAAGCAAATGCAACAAAAATAAAGATAAATAGATGGGACTTAATTAAATTAAAAAGCTTCTGCACAGCAAAAGAAATAATCAGCAGAGTTAAGAGACAACCCACTGAGTAGGAGAAAACCTTCACAATCTATATATACAACCAACAAAGGACTAATATCCAGAATCTACAAAGAACTCAAATCAGCAAGGAAAAAAAAAAATCCCATCAAAAAGTAGGCTAAGGACATGAATAGACAATTCTCAAAATAAGATATACAAATGGACAACAAGCATATGAAAAAATGCTCAACATCACTAATGATCAAGGAAATGCAAATCAAAACCACAACGCAATACCTCCTATAAGAATGGCCATAATCAAAAAATAAAAAGTAATAAATGTTGGCATGGATACAGTGAAAAGGTAACACTTTTACACTGTTGGTGGGAATGTAAACTAGTACAACCATTATAGAAAAGAGTGTGGAGATTCCTTAAATAACTAAAAATAGACCTACCCTGATCCAGCAATCCCAATACTAGGTATCTCCCCAGAGGAAAATAAATTATTATACGAAAAAGATACTTGTACATGCATGTTTATAGCAACACAATTTGCAACTGCATAAATATGGAACCAGCCCAAATGCCCATCAACCAACGAGTGGATAAAGAAAATGTGGTGTATATATCATGGAATACTACTCAGCCACAAAAAGAAATGAAATAATGGCATCTGCAGCGACCTGGATGGAACTGGAGACCAATGGAGACGTTAGCTGAGGTAACTCAGGAATGGAAAACCAAACATCTCATGTCCTCACTCATAAGTGGGAGTTAAACTATGAGGAGGCAAAGGTAGAAGAATGATACAGTGGACTTTGGGGACACAGGGGAAAGGATGGGAGGGGAGTGAGGGATAAAAGACCACACATTGGGTACAGTGCACAGTGCTCAGGTGATGGGTGCACTAAAATCTCAGTGATTACCACTAAAGAACTTCTTCATGTAACCAAACACCACTTGTTCCCCCAAAACATATTGAAATAAAAAAAATTAAATGTGACAAAGTTCTAAAACAAAGAAAACAACCAACCAAACAAAAAATATTATGCAACATTAAATTCATCCCTCAAGGAGCTTCTGTTCTAGGAAGACACATTCTCCCCCAGGCTCCTGCGGCTTGCCATGGACAAGGGAGCTCTCTCTGGCTCTGGAGTCCAGGGAGTCCTGCGTGAGGATTCTGAGGAAGTTGTGATTTCAAGGATTCGCCTGCTTCTTTCTAGCTAGGAGAGTAGAAGACCTGGTTTAAATCATTTTTGTCTGAAGGAAGTGCCTTTGCTTCTGGCTGATGGCCACTCCCTTCTTCCTGAAAGCAATCTGAGATAAAACACTTTAAAAAGAAAGAAGGAAGGAAGAAAGGTGGGAGAGGAGCAAGGAAGCAAAAGAGAAAGCAAGAAGGAAGAAGGAAGGGAAATAAAGAGGAAGAAAGGAGGAAAGGGGAAGGGAAAGGAAAGGGAAGGAAGGGAAGATATCTTGAGAACTCAGGGAGTCTTGGCTTTGCACATGGAGCCACCAACACCTGATCTGAGAAACTTAAATGTTCCCTCACAATAGAGAAAAAGGAGACGCCACTGTGGGCTGGGTCTCTGCAGGTGGCCTCATTCTCATGAAAAGGTTTATCTTCCTTGGTAGGGATTCAGGTTGCTGCACAGTGTCTGAGAAATGGGCTTTTTCAAAGTTGTGTGTAGGTGTGTACATGTGTGTATGTGGGTGTCCAAATCAGCTACCTCTGGGAAGGAGGCAGAGAGAATGAGCAGGGGTCACACCTCGGCTGCCCTGACAGCTCCTCAGTCCCAGCAACCCATGTGCATCCCTGGACTCTACAGGTGGTCCTGCTGAGGGAAAGGGGGTTAAAGCTGGAGAAAGCCGCCTATGAGTAAGGGTGGGGCTTTCCTAGGGGCAGGACTGAAACCTAGGATCTCCATTGGGAGGACAGAGGGCCAGTCTCGAAATGGGGAAGAGAATTAGGAACTTGAGAGTGCCCTGATGTGGTTGTTTTCTTCACTGGACTCTGGGAACCGTCATACAGTCATATGTCTCTTAATAACAGGACACATTCTGAGAACTGTATTGTCAGGCAATTTTGTTGCACTGTGAACATCACAGAGTGCACTTACATGGACCTAGGTGACAGAGCATACTACACTTCTAGGCTACATGGTGTAGCCCACTGCTGCTAGGCTGCGAATCTGCAGAGCATGTTACTGTACTGAACGCTATAGGCAACTGTAACCCCATGGGAAGTATGTGTGTATCTAAACACAGAAAAGTACAGTAATAATCACTGGGACCACCATCATATATGTGGTCCGTCATTGACCAAAACGTCGTCACACAGTGCGCGACTGCACTTTGTGCCCAGCTTTAAGGTCTCCCTTCCAGCTGTAATTGCCCCTTATCACTCCCATGCCTCCAGCCTCATCTTGGGGTGCGGGGTGGCAGGGAGAGCTTGAGGAGGGCAGGAGGGAGAGCACTGTCAGGTGGAGGTGATGGCTGAGATTTCTAGACCATGGTTTGTGGCAGAGGCCCTACATACATCTGGGAGCAGTCTGTAGCTGGGGCTAAGTGAGGAGTAGACATGAGATCCCCTTTCCAACTTTCCCCAGATATTCCAAAGAAAGGTCTGTGAAGAGAGAGGGCAGCTTCTGGGGCTACATGAGGCATCACTGAATACCATAAACACTGTGGCTCTCAGCGGAAGCCATTTCAGGACCAACAGAGCTGTCAACGGCTCAGTTCCAAGTGGCTGGTACTGGGCACTGCCCCTTCTAGGGGGAGCTCCTCTGCTGAGGGACTCAGCAGGTGGCAGGACAGCCCCTTTCCTCTGATGGTTTGGTGCACCTGCCCTAGCAGAACTCCCCGAGTGGCTGAGTTCTGTGGTCCACCCTGTGCTGGGCTTGTACCCCCAGCGAGAGGCTTCCTGTGGAGATCTGAGACTTGGTTTACATATACTGAGGGACATGTCTGTGTTTTCCCAACTTCTTTATTTTTTCCTGACAATCCTAAATTGGATATTCACCTTTCTTAGAGGAATAGGTTATAATGGCACACACAAAGAAATACATGCAGGAAGGCAGGGTACCGCTTTATCTGTGAAAAGTAAATGACTTTTTCACAAACATGTGCACTCTAGGTTTTTGAGAGCAAAGAAATGAAAGACCGTGGTGTGATCAAAACACAGGGCCTGGATGCGGAAATTGGGGCCTTTGTGACTAACAACCCCTGTGTACAGCCTCATCAAACCACACCAGGTTCCTCCTGACTGTGTAAGTGCTTCAGAAGAGAGCTGCCTGCGGTGTGTGTGTCGGCACTGGTGGGCTGAGATAGGGTTTTGAGAACTGCAGTGATTATAGAGTTTCACAGGAATCAACCATGAACTCAGTCTCTGTTGGCAGCCAGCATTATGCACACACCCCAGCTGGCTATGAACAGCGGCGCTCCCAGGGACACAGGGTGTGGCCCTGGGAGATGGCATGTGCGAATGCATGGCCTTATCCCTGTGTTCCTGACCACATTCCAAAGGCTCTTTTGTGTTCTTACCAAGATAATGGAAATATAACCGCAGCTAGTTTCTTACTCTCTATGCAATATCATAGGCTCACACTTTGATCACCTAATGGATATTAAAAAGTTCTGATTTTTCCTAGGCTCTGAGAAAACTAAGAAAAACCTTAAGTACATGGGTGAAATTAGAACGTTTTTGGTTCTTTAGGTAAGACCAATATTACCAAAGTTAGATATGTTACTGAAAAAAACTAATGTTTATGAATTCACAAAGAGAATAAAAGCTAGAACTTAAAATATTATGGTTCAATCTACACAGCACATTCAGAAGAGTATGCAAAATACTAAGAGAAGTAGTAAAACACATTTCAAAAAGTCACTATGGAAAGAAGCTAGTCCCAAATACTACCTATATGCCAATTCCCCGTTTCTATTCACTGCTTCTAAGTCTAAAGATATAGCTCTACTGTATACTGAGAGCAGCAATGGCTTCCTTCTGTTTCCTTCACACAAACCTTTTCAGAAGCTGGAAAGTTCTATAAAGATGGCATCTAGCCCATATGACTGGTACTCTTTGGAAGGGAGATCACAGTCACAGTTTAGGTTAAACTGCTGGCCAGCATGATCCTGCCTAAACCATAAGGCTGCAGACAAATGAACAAAAGTTGTGAAATCTAGAGTGTGTTAGAACTCTACCTCCTTGCTTTGCTTTTCAGAAACATGAGCTGATCCACTCAACAGGTGTTGAAGTAAATATGCCTTCAAATATTTAGTCCTTCCTCTAACATTACTAGTGCTTTCTTATATGAAGCCAAGAACAGCAGAGAGCACAAGAGATAAGCTATTTGCTAACAGGAAATCCCTTGGTAAAAGTTATAAAATATACATGATTTGAGCCTGTTACCCTGAAAGACCTGCAAGCCATTTTGTTAAAAGCACATGAAATAAATGTTTCAGGAGCTCATGGTCAGCTTTCAGTGGGTGATTCTGTGTCACCTAGCAAAGCCCACAGCTGATTCACAGTTAACTTGGATGGATCTAGAAGAAGAAAGCAAACCAATATTTCCATAAGTAATTTCAGAGAAGTCAAACAAACAAGCTTGCACCAAATAAATAATCATGCAACTGTACTGGGTTGTGTTTATTTTATTGCCCTTTGAACCAAGCATTCCAGATAAGTATGTAGCAAAGCACATGGATAAATGTTCTTACTTATGTAAGCCTGATTAAAAGGGCATGAAAACCAATGGAAAGGAAGATTAAAACATCCACAATGACTTAACACAATAAGCTCAAGGATAAAAACTACCATTTTTATTTTCAGAAAGGAACTGGTATCAGTATCAACACTTCCTCAGTGTCCTCGGAAAAGCCAGTCACTCCCATGCGTGTTCCGGGCTGGGAGGAAGTGATGGCTGACCACAGAGGAAAGCACGTACTAGACGGAAATGGAACAAAACAAAACAAAACAAAACAGCGGGGTGAGTCAGAGCCTAAAGGCCTTGACTCAATGAGAGACAACTCTTTCCAAACAAAACCTTTGTCAGGTACAAATGTGCATCACCAACAGTCATATGCAAGAAAGGAACTCTGCCAACAGTTTTTAAAGTCCTGGCCTCCGGGGAAAGTTCTTCATTCTTAGGGAAGCAGGGTCTCACACAAACCCCACCTGTGCTATTTAAAATGTGCTGAGGAATGTGCGGTCCCTGGGAGAGTGTGGGAGACACCCAATCTTCCAGCCACCAAACTGACACACCTGGACTGGACCTTGAGCCTACCACCTCTGGGTCTCCTCTCCCACTTCTCTACAGCTCCCTCCCCTGCTCCTTCCCCACTGCCCTTCTGGCCGGGAACCTTAGTGCAGAGCCACTCTGCAGGCTGTGCAGGCAGCTCTGGGAAAATCACAGATGCCTCTCTTGGCTCTCACTCTCAACCTCTGTGCCCAGCACACTGAACAGTAGCAGGTTTCTAGTTTCAGGGTCCTCCCGTTTGAGAGTTCTTTGGCTTTGCACAGACCCATGCATTTCTATCACTCTGAAGGCACAGTGCATGTGCCGCATCTTCCATGAAGCCTCCGTAGCCCGCCGCAGGTAGGACTGATGTGCTCCACTCTGCATTCCCACTGGGCTGCACCCCATAAGCAGAGTGCAGCCCAGTGTGGGAGCTGACATTACCCTGTTTGTTGGTCTCCCTATATCTGAGATGTAGCACAAAATTGGGGGTGAGCCAGAAGACTCAGGAGGAGGATTTATGCAAAGTAACCACAAACACATCTTTGAGGGGTCTCTTCTGCCCTCGGCTTCAAAATTAGACTCAAAAATGCAACTGGCAATTTCAGATGCGCTATGAAGACAACTTTATGAGTAGAATGAGTGTATTCTCAACGCAGTGTGTTCCCAACCTTGCTGATTGGTAATCAGAATGGATCTAAGGATAAAAATAAGTTTCTCAGGTCCCATTTGTAATTCTCATATAGGAGGTCTGGGGAGGAGTATAAGAATTTCTTTTTCAAAATTTTAACTTTGACATTATCGCAAACTTACGGAAAAAATTATAAGCGTAGTAAAAAGGAGTCCTGAATACCCTCACTCAGATTTACCAATGGCTGGCATTCACCCCATTTGCTTGATCTCTCTCTCTGCAGCATGTTTTCTGAACGATCTGAGGGTAAGCTGCAGACATTATGCCCTTTTACACCCACTCATGTCAGCGTGTTTCTAAAACAAGGACTACAGGAGAATGTTCCCTAAATCATTCTGAAAGGTGAAGTGATAATCAGTTTCCTAGTTTATCAAACTTCTCAAACTGTATCAAAATGATAAAATTCAGAAAATATCAAAAACAGATGGGAAGTTCTAAAGTGTTACTGCAGAACAATAAAACTGCAACTGATTATTCTGAGAAAAAAACATATAAGGATGAATGCATGAATTCTTTCGTTCATGAAACAAAAATTATTTCCGTAAGTTAGAACAGAACACCACCATATAAAGAAGTATTCAACTTTGCTGAATTTAGGGTTTGTTGTAGGCAGCCTCTAAATGGCCCCAAGGATCCCTGTGCCTCCTGGGATTCACCCCTTTGTGGAATCCCCTACCCTCGAGTGTCAGTTGCACCTAGTGACTCATTTCTAACCAACAGAATACAGTAAAAATGACAGGCTCACTTCTGAGTTTACAGAGGCTATGGTTTCCATCTTGGGTGCACCTTCGCTCATTTGCTAGCTGTGATGGAAGCCATGTTGTGGGTGGCCCGGAGGAGGGGTGGTGAGGAACTGGTATCTCCAGCCAGCAGCCAGGGGAGTGAGCCTGGAAATGGATCCTCCCTAAGATGAGCCTTGAGATGCCTGCAGCCTTGGCCATCACCTTGACTGTGGCCTTGAGAGAGATCCTGACTCAGAGGCACTGAAGTAAGCCATGTGTAGATTCAAAGAAACTGTGAGAGAGCAAATGTTTGTCATAAGCTGTGAAGTCTGGAGGCAATTTGTTACCTAGCAATAGATAATATGGGATGGGTGAGATCTACCTAGATCTAAGATACTCTAGTATCACAAAAACTCATTTTAAGTAAAACTACGCCTGATTTTATGAAGCTTCTGGTCAGTGAAGTAATAAAGGAGCACAGGGTCCTCACCAGAGAGGCAGAAGGTGGGCCCCTCTCCTTCCAGTCTCCTGATTATTTAACTTCTCTCAAATGAATCTTTCTCACTGACTTTAAAAAATATATTTTATTGTTAAAATATAGTGTATTCAAGACAACCAACAGCTGGCCATGTACCTAAAATCTTGTCCCCACTGTTTAAAAATGTTATCTGTGTATTTCCATGCAGTGTGTATATTGAGATGCTGTAACTTAATGGCAATAAATGATTTAAATATTTGTTAAAAAAAAATATATAGTGTATTATTAAAAAAAAATCAATTCAAGCAGTATAAAAATACTGTGAAAAAAATGTTTACCCACACTTTTATTCCCCAGTTCCCCATCTTAGCAGCAATTTTCTTGATCATTCTTTCAGTGTGTGTGGTTTAAAAAAATAAATAGCAGTGTAGGATACCTCTGGAATATCTACCCTCTTGTTTTTAATACAAAGAATGGCAATAATATATCCTGTTCTGCATCTTGCAAAATCAGTCTGATAAATCATGGAGATGATCCTATATCAGGAACTGTAGAAAGCTCTTTTTATTTAGAATGGCTGCAATAATTCCATTGTATGGACAAGAGAATTCATTTAACCAGTCCCCTGAACCAGGCTACTTAGGTTGTTTTTAAACCATTGCTGCTCACACACACGTGTTTATCCCCTTATATATATGTGAGTAAATCTAGGGGACAAATTCCTAGAATTTGGCTATTGCCCACTGGCTATTAAACACACACACAGTTTCTCTTATTAAACCTACAAACAAAGCTCTCTTCTCCACTCCTCATCCCTACTCACCCATCAGTCGACATTCTATTTCTCTCCTCTCTTTTCCAGCTAAATGCGTTTAAGTTGTCTATCCTGGTTGCTTTTTCAACTCTAGCTCCCCAAACCACCCCACATTGGCTCCTGGCCCTTTTCATCCACTAAAATAGCTCCCTCTAGGGTCACCCATGACCGCCATATTGTTAAATCCAAGGGGGCATTTCCTGGTCCTCATTTTGCTTAGTGCAACTGAGGAACTGAATTTTTAATCTGATTTAATTTGAACTAATTTAAATCCAAATAGGCACAGATGGCCAGAGGCTACTGTCGACAGTGAGGCTCTATGTGCTCTCCCTGAGAGAGACCACACACACCCATGGCCTCAGCCACATCTACATGCAGATCATGCACACGTCTGTATTCCAGCCCAGACTTTCCTCTGAACTCTACAATGACATAACCAATGCCTACCTCACATTTCCCTTGGATGTTAATAAATTAACAACACTAAATTCAAGATCATCTTCCGAAGCAAGGCTATCCTCCCATCTAGTGAAGCGTACAGCCATTCACCCCAGAGCACAGCTCTGGAGTCTTGGAAAACCAAGATTGGTTTTGGTTGACTTGATCTCCTAATCATTTCTTAAATTTGTCTACTTCTCTACATTTTGACCACCTTCACATAAATCCATCACAGAAACTGCTTGAACAGCCTTCTTACTGGTTTACTTATACCCTCTCTGGTCACATCCCCATTCTGTCTTTTCTGATATAACCTAAACATAAAGCTAAAGATGATACACCTATGCTCAAGCCCCTTTGGTGGCTTCCTGGGCTTTTGGGATAAAGGCAACAGCCCTATGTGGGTGGCTAATTCCTGCAAATCCCTGGCCAACTCTCCACAACCCTCCTCTCTTTCCCTCCAGCCACACTGGTCTCCATGCCTCCTGCAGTTACCATGGACAGATATTTTCATTTCTCTTTTATTCATTTCCCAATTTTCAACATTGCTTTTTGTAACTCTGGGATGTTACAAAAGGTGATGTTGGGAAGCAAGCAAGCAAAACCCTCCTGTTACCCACACCATGAAGGTTTCCCTTTCCAATCTTCTCCTCCAATGCTCAGAGACTTTGGTCTCTCTCTCTATCCCCAGCCCCTCCATTTCCAGATCTTGGCCTTTTCCCGAGTAAGGCAATGTCACCTCAAGCCCCCCTCTACCTGCTGCCCAGCTCCTAATTTTTCTGCCCTATACATAAGCCTAGGAACTGAGCTAGGAGAGCATGAACACCCCTGGGAGTGGGAAAAGGCTGTGAACACTCACAGGGTATCATAACTATTTTTTCTGTCACTTTATTTGCATGAGAATTCAGGGAAGTTTAGGTGGCTGGTAGGCCTGATAAGTGCTGGCAGATATGCTTTCACATCTTGGAAATCCGTGCTAATGAGACAACATCCTTCCTGCTTGGCCTCCCTGGAAGAGGGGCCTTAGACGTTGTCCCCCTCTGGTCCCTACCCCCAGGCATCTGGAAATCCGTGCTAATGAGACAACATCCTTCCTGCTTGGCCTCCCTGGAAGAGGGGCCTTAGACGTTGTCCCCCTCTGGTCCCTACCCCCAGGCATCGCCACCTCTCATGGTCAGCAGCATGTTTCCTCTGACCTGCCTATGATCTTTCCTTCTTGTACTAAGGCCTGGCAGGCAGCCACCCCTTGAAAAGCCCAGCTCTATCCTCTATGGGAAAACCTTCCTGTCATAAATATACCACCAGTAGCTTTGTATTTTTCTTTTTCCCTTGTGTCAAATTCTCCCACCCTCACCTCTTGACTCTAAGCCTCTTCAGGATATTTGTTTTCCTGGCTCCCTTCCTGAATTTTTTCCATCCTGCACAAGACTTTTTAATCTCCTCTAAAGAGTTAGAGCCTAGATCTTCTCTTCCAGTAAGAAGATCTAGAATTTATAGGGAACAGTTAAAATGACAACGACAACCCCCTTACACTTGCATTTAGTCTTCCCATTTTACAGAGTCACTTCCCATCGTAGTGAAGAAAACCAAGCAGCCTATCTTGGCACAACTGAAAAATGCAACAGCGGTTAAGAGAAGGCCACCTAGTGCTGCCCCGCGTGGAAGGTGGGGGTGCACTTTGAACCCCTGATCTCTAATTCTCACAGTGTTCCCATTTACAGATGTAGTAACTAATCCTACCACTAATAAGCTTAGGTCTTAGGGTAAAAATCCAGGGAGTGCTGCTTGGCTCAAAACTATTTTTCTTCCCAATTGCCTAAATTTCCATATCTTCTGGCATTCAAGACAGGTCCACTCTTATGTGGCTTTTGGTAAAAAGTTCTCTTATTTTAGGAAACTATGACTTTGCTGGACTCTTTTGCTGCTTGGCTTTTTCCCCTAGAGAAGAAAGGGTATGAGGAGAGGGGGACTGAGGTGAGAGGGAAGAGGGTGGGTGGCTGAATTCTCTAATACAGTTCATTTCCAGCCCAGAGAGGGTAATAATCAGTGTTATTATCAGGTAATAACCAGGGTAATTATCAGTTTTTTAACAATCAGAGGCCCCTAGGACAGTTTTCTAGCAGATTCTCCTGCTTTTCTTTTAGCTGTCTCATTATATACATGACAAGATTTGGAGGGGCAGAAGTTTTAAATTTCGATGAAGTGTCATTTATCTATTTGTTCTTTTATAGATCATACTTTAGGAATTGTAGCTGAGAAATCTTTGCCTAATGTAAGGTCTCAAATATTACATCTATTTTTTTCTGGAAGATTCAGAATTTTAGATTTTACATATTCGTCTATAAACCATTTTGGTATGATATGTGAGTCCATGTTCATTTTTTTGCACATGAATATCCAATTGTTCCAGAACCGTTTATTGAAAAGACTATTCTCTACTGCATGGGCTTTGCACTTTTGTCAAAAACCAGTAGTACATATATGTGTGAGGTTATTACCAAACTCTATTCTGCTCCATTAATCTACACTATTCCCCCCTTTATAATAAGCTCTGAAATCAGGTAGTCTTCCAATTTTGTTCTTCTTTTTAAAAGTTTTGGCTATTCTAGGTCCTTTGCATTTCCACATGAATTTTAGAAGCAGGTCCATCAACTTCTACAAAAAAAGCCTACTTAGATTCTTATTGGGATTACACTGAATCTATAGAACAGGGGTTGGCAAAATATTATTAAAAGGCTGGACAGTAAATATTTGAGGCTTTTGGGCCATATAGTCTCTGTCACAATGACTCAACTTTCCCACTGGGGTGCAAAAGCAGCCACAGACAACCTGCAAATGACGACTTCTAGTGCTTTCTGCAGATCCATCAGATTTTCTACACAGATGATCATGTCATTTGTGAATAGACAGTTTTACTTCTTCCTTTCTATTCTGAATGCCTTTTATTTATTAATTTTTTTTTTTTTTGCTAGATTGCACTGGCCAGAACCTTTGGCATAATGTTGAAAAGAAGTGGTAGGAATAGACACCCTTTTATTGTTCCTTCTTTCATCCCTTTTATTGTTCTTCTTTCATCACTAAGTATGACACCAGTTTTAGACTTTTCATAGATATCCTTCATCAGGTTGAGGAAATTCTCAATTGCTGGATGATGTGCCATAGTTCACTAAAGCGCTTTTCATTTTTACAATTATTTTTTCTTTCTGCACTTCATGTTTGATAAGTTTTTTTTTTTTTTTTGAGACGGAGTCTCGCTCTGTCACCCAGGTTGGAGTGCAGTGGTGCAATCTCGGCTCAATGTAAGCTCCGCCTCCTGAGTCCACGCCATTCTCCTGCCTCAGTCTCCTGAGTAGCTGGAACTACAGGCACCTGCCACCACGCCCGGCTAAGTTTTTGTAGTTTTAGTAGAGATAGGGTTTCACCATGTTAGCCAGGATGGTCTTGATCTCCTGACCTCGTGATCCACCCCCCTCGGCCTCCCAAAGTGCTGGGATTACAGGTGTGAGCCAGCACGCCTGGCCCACGTTTGGTAAGTTTTATCGATTTTTATTATTATTATTTTTTTTTCCAGAGACAGGGCCTTGCTCTGTCTTCCAAGCTGGAATACAGAAGCGCAATCATAGCCCACTGTAGCCCTAAACTCCTGAGCTCCTCGTGCCTTCACCTCCTGAATAAGTAGGACTACAGGTGTGCACCACCACGCCAGGCCATTTATTGCTGTGTCTTTACGTTTACTAATTTTTTTCTTCTGCAATGTCTAATCTGCTGCTAATCCCATCCAGTATATTTTTTTTTGTCTCAGGCATTGTAGTTTTTTTTGTTTTTTTTGTTTTTTTGATATGGAGTTTCACTCCTGTTGCCCATGCTGGAATGCAAAGGCCTGATCTTGGCTCATTGCAACCTCCGTCTCCCAGGTTCAAACGATTCTACTGCCTCAATCTCCCAAGTAGCTGGGATTACAGGCATGTGCCACCACGCCCAGCTGATTTTGTATTTTTAGTAGAGATGGGGTTTCACCATGTTGGTCAGGCTGGTCTTGAACTCTTGACCTGAGGTGATCCACCCGCCTTGGCCTCCCAAAATGCTGGGATTACAGGTGTAAGCCACCCTGACCGGCCCTGTAGTTTTTATCTTTAGAAGTCAGGTGTGCATCTTTTAAAAGTATTTGCAAGTCTCTGTATAGTTTTTAAACATATGGAATACAGTTTTAATAACTGTATTAACGCCCCTGCTTGCTAATTCTGACAAGTATTTCAGCTTTGGGTCAGTTCTAATTGATCAGGATTCTCCTCATCATGGGGACAGGTGGCGTGTATTTATACTCCTGGGCTTTGTTCTAGGATGCAGTTAAGTTAGAAACAGTTCAATCCTCTTGGGTCTTGTTTTTATTTGTTAGGTGAGTTCAGAGCAGATCTCAGTCCAGAACTTATTATTCCCTACTAACAGGGCAACACCTTTCTGAGCATTTTACTCCACACCTCGTGTATTCCGATTTTTCTTATCAGGCCGGTAGGAACAGCACTGTTCCCTCTGAGCCTCAGAGAGTTTCCTCAAATGCACATGCTCTGCTGAATAGTAAACAGAGCCCTCAGCAGATCTCTGGGGTTATCTCACCATGCAGCTCTGCTGTCTCTGGTACTCTGTCCTGTGAACTCTGGCTGCTGTGGCCTCCCCAGACTCTGTCTCTCAGTGGGGCAAACTGGGGTGACTGCAGAACTCAAATAGTCTCTTTTCTATCTCTATCTCTCAGAGATTACTGTCCTTCATTGCCTGATGTCCACTGTTAGAAAAACATTGATTCATGTATTTTATCTGTTTTGGGGGGTTCTTTCTGGTATGAAGGGGTTTGGTCCCTGTTACTCCATCTTGACAGGAAGCAGGAGTTCCTTCATTTACTTTTGATCTTCAAAACGGTATGATATTTAAATCCAGGTTTTACAGATTCAGAAACTGGGATTCATGGACAAAGATTACCTTGGTCAAAGCCATATGGTAAATAAAAAGAGGACTCTGGACTCCACAGTTGTCTCCCATATAATAAGGTGTGGAGAGGGCTGTTTAGAACAAATAACAACAAATATGGATATGGCAACTTAACAAGGTCTCTTAAGGCTTGGCTAGTGGCTTTAACTTTCAAAAATTGCTTTCATGTCCATTTTATCTATTGTGAGATTTTGTACATGACATAGATTAACATAAAGTAGGTTAAATTAAAGTTGTAGATTAATGTGAAGATTAATGTAAAGTTTTGATAAATTTGTAGGTAACAAAAAGTTTGTCATTAAAACTTTTTATTTAAATAAAGTAATATATCTCTTTGTAAACATTCAAATAATACAGGCATTACAGAGAATAAAGAGTGAATTTCCCTTTCACATTCTAACCTTGGTCTCCTTCCTCATAGGTAACTTCTGGGAAGAGTTTGGTATTTATTCTTATTTTATTCATTCACCAGGCAAATATTGACTTGGCACACATGGGTCAGTAACTGTTGCAGAACCTGCAAAGACAGAGACAGTCCCTGTTTTGGGGGAGCTTGCCTGCTTGTTACAATACTAATTTGATCTTCAATATAGTTGAGTGTGGGCATTGGAATCAAGCCACATGGGCTAAATTCTAGTTCTGCCTCTTTGAAATAGCATGTCCCTGAGAATTTCCTAATCGCTGTGCCTCAGTTACCTTATCTGTAAAATGGGGATAATAGTATCTATCTCATAGAGCTTTCTGAGGAAGGGTCTCACTCTGCCGCCCAGGCTGGAGTGAAGTGGCTCCATCTTGGCTCACTGCAACCTCTGCCTCCTGGGCTGATGTGAGGTCTCCCACCTCAGTCTCCCAGGTAGCTGAACTACAGGCATGCGACACCAAGCCCAGCTAATTTTTGTATTTTTAGTAGAGATGGGGTTTTGCCATGTTGCCTAGGCTGGTCTCGAACTTCTGGGCTCAAGTGATTCACTCACCTTGAACTTCAAAAGTGCTGGGATTATAGGTGTAAGCCACCATGCCTGGACAGATAGTTCTTAAAAGGATGAAACTGATTTACAAGCGAAACACGTAGAACAGTGTCTGAAGAGTTGCAAATACTCACTAAATGTTAGCTGTTATTATTATTATACAGCCTTGCCCATTCTATTATGAGTCATTTCTAATGAATCTATTTTGACAATCATGCTTTTAGTTGCCAGTAACGCCTTTTTGTTCTCTGATAACTTCTTTTTCCTGTCGGCCTTTCATAATTTATGAATGCAATACTTTTTCAAATCTTTGCAAAGGTTTTTATTAGAATGTTCTCATTTTACTTTGCTGTTTCCTTGTGGGTCAGATTTTCATCATGGTGTCTGTCTGTCTCTATTGGTACTCTTCAAATATCTGATGACCCTTGGTGGTTTCTCCACATTTTAGAAAGAAGGGCTACATGGTTTCTGGTGGTCTACTTGCATTTGGGAAAGAAGGACCAGGTGATAAAAATGAGTAGCTTCCAGAGGTTTCCTCAGTCTTTGTCCCATCTTTCTTCATCTTGCCCTCCCATCTGAATGGGGGCGGGGGGCTCGTGTATGTAGACTGCATGTAACAGTGAATGTTTTTATTCAGGACATATAAGCAAGTGGCAGGCAAATTATCTGCAGGCCTCATGAAGACTCACATCAGAAGAACCCCAAGGGCACAGATGTAGCATCTTTCCTCCCTGGGTATCACAGCCTTTCCTTGCATCCCCTTCTTATGGGTCATGGAAGTCCAGAATAACTTGGAGATCCCTCATGGTTCCAAAGCTCCTTCCCTAAGCTCCCACCCCAGTTTTCCTCATTTTGGGGAAGTTAATGAACTGCCCAGATGCTGGCCTGCTCCTGTTTCATTACTGGCTGGAATGTCCTCCAACAGAGGGAGTGCTCTCACGATAGCTGGCTGTATCTGAAGGGGGTTGCGGCTTCTCTGCTCTGGTTCTCTGTCAACCCTTTCCTATTCTGCTATTTTACAAAAATTTCTCAAAACTATTTTTTGGTTAGCCGATGGCACTCTTTCATTTTCCAACATTTTTAATAGATGTATGCTTTTACGTTTCCTTTTGTTTAAATATGGTTTTTGAAGAGGCAGAGGGTAGTGAAGTATGCTCAAGTTAAGAAGTCCGACTAGATGATAATAAGTGTTAGGGATGTCTGACCCCCCTTCCCCATATAATGTCCACTAGGTCACTCCCAGAGATAGAATGCAGAACTGGACAAATCAGCAGGCCATCCAGCAATAGTGGATGAAAGCCAGCTGGCTACATAGAGAAAGTCAGCTGGCTGGGAAGCATGGGAAAGTCCTCTGGCTTTCTGGGTCTCACTTCCGAACTGTGAAATACTGTGTCTTCAGAAGATCTTTTCTGACTGGGCATGGTGGCTCATATATATATTCCCAACACTTTGGGAAGCTGAGCAGGAGAATTGCTTGAGCCCAGGAATTCAAAACCAGCATGGGCAACATGGCTAAACTCTGTCTCTACAAAATAAAAAAAAAACAAAAACAAAAACAAAAAAAAACTAGCCAGGCATGGTGGCACACACCTGTAGTCCCAATTACTTGGGAAGCTGAGGTGGGAGGATCACTTGGGCCTAGGAGTCTAAGGCTGCAGTAAGCCCTGATGGTGCCACTGAACTCCAGCCTGGGAGAGTGAGACCCTGTCTCAAAATAATAAACAAATAAATAAAATGACCTCTTCTGACTGTGGAGTAGCATGGTTGTATGTAAGGCTGGGGCATAGGCACAGTGAGATGAGGATGAGGGATTGAGGGATGCTATAAGCCACAGGTCAAGTAGGAAAGTACTTTGTCAAGATGCAAGCCTACAGTCTGCCATGTCAAGAACTTTTTTCCCTTCCCTTAATCATCTTTCATGATGGACTTTAGTCTGCCTTTATCTGTTTCCTGGAAGAAAAGTATACATGTGTATATATTTCCAGTAACTAGTCAGTACTTGGTAGTAGTACATTTTAAAAAGCTATATTGAGAGACTTTGCTTTTTCCTTTAAAGCATTAATACTCTTGGCCCCCAGCTTTTTGTTTTGTTTGATTTTTATTTCCTGTATCTTTTTTCCTAAGTAAGACAGCACGGCCACAGCATTTATGAAGGATGTGCTAGGGTGATGTACCAGAAACCAGCAGCAAACTCACACTTCTCATCATGTGAACACTCATGACCCAAAGGAGTACACAGTTCATTTTAAAAAACAAAATAAAAAACTCAAAAATTCTCTTGCAGGCTGAAGTTCTGTTATTAAATCACTCTGTGTAAAGATACATTAAATTTTTTAAAAGGGGGGGAACTCCATGAAAATATGCTACAAAGACACTTCAAGAATCGCTTCTTTGTTAAGGGCTTCTACTTATGCTTAGATTCTCTTATTAATTTTGATCTAGCTGCTCACACACAGTTTTAATTTGTTCGGTCATTTCACAGACCAGCGGTTTCATGGTTCAATTTGTTTCCGGCAAAATGAGCTATTATAAAATATCCCAAAGTATTTTCAAGTTGGAAAAATTAATGAATTAAAATTGGGACAATTCTACATGATTGCTTCTTTTGTTCTAATCACAGAATGGAGCATTTTCCATATTTAAATAAGTTCTGTGATAGGATAATAGATATAATAAATAAGATAAATATAAATATCTTCCCATATCTGCTCACTTTCCCCTTGCATTCTTTGGAGCATCCAAAACCAATCACATTTTTAGATACACGTTTAACTGATGTTTACTCTGTGGTCAATTAAATGCCGGGCTCAGGCACATGGTATCTTCCTTCCTCTGTAGTCACTCAAGGGAGTGGGTGCCACCCTCTGCATTTTCCTGATGACGTGGTACAGCTCTGAGGGTCCCATGCCCAGGTTATAAGGAGGTGCTTTAAGCACAGTCCGGCTTGGGTACAGAGTCTCTAACACTCCCAGTGGGCTCTTCCTTCAATCCAGAGGCTGACAAACCTTGGTGACAACAGGTGGCCCCTGGCATGCCTGCTCACTCACTAGTTCTCCTCAAATCAAATGCACAAACATAAATAAAAAATTTAATTATCGTAAATCTATAAAGTATTACTCTTCCCATTAAAAATCAGAAAAAAATTCACGAAGACTTGAAGTTGGAAAGAAAGGCACCCTCAGCCCCTGTGCATGAGCTCCTTTAAGAAGTGGGCATGGCTAACAGAGCTTACTTCACGTCACAGGCCCTCTGGATCTCATCTTCCACCCTCACCCTCAGACAGGGTCACCTGCCTAGATGTGGTATTTATCATTCCCATGTTTCTTTCCCCTTCATGTATTATGCCTAAATGATACATAGTATTACTTTGCATATTTTAAAACATTATGTTCACGGTAGAGTTGCCTGTCCAGGGCTCCAGGGTGATCTGGCCACAGACATGCTGGGATGCTGATTCCCATGTCCTTGTGGGTTACTTCCCCAGCAGCCCTTATCCCTGTGTGCTGTAGAAATACCATCACCTGGCTACAGGCTGAAGGAATCCTGGTCTGTTCCCAGGTCATCCCTTCTTCTGTGTCCTTGGTCCTGAGAGGTACCACACTGGCTCTTTTCAAAATGGCACCCTGCCCCACCAGCGACCCTTAGCCAGCCCAAGGTGAGCGCTCAGGATATGTGATTATATTTACGTGCTTTCCCTTCAAGTTGATTTTTGAAAACATGCCTTAGTGTCCCTATTAAAAACAATTAAACAGTGGACCACTGAAGTGGGCAGTAGATGCTCTAAAACAAATAAACAGATTACCAAGACCATACCATGGTTTGTTGAGGATTTCAGCTCTGCTTCAGGCAAAATATAGGAACATTTGATCAGGAAGCATCACGCTGTGGCTGGTATTTGTTTCGTCTTAAGGCATAATGACGTTTTCTACCCCATCCCAGAAGCAAACACACTTTGCTCTGCTCTCCCACAGCAGGGCCTCAGAGCTTCAAATGTATCCTTCTCAGTGCTCAAGTCAGCTGTTAGATTATGGCTGTTCCAACCCCAAACACTGGACCTCACAAATAATGAGTGCTCAATGCAGGTAGAATCCTACACAGGGTACAGTCACAGTTCCCAAGCTATGCCCAGAGGCACCCCTGGGAACTGCAGCAAACCCACAGAGGTGCCACCGATATTTTAAATTTTTGAGAGAAACACAGCAAAACTTGACATCTGTCAGAGAGAAGCAGAACCCATAATTAGCCCTTCTCCTTTCTCCACACTGGAAGCTTTTGGTCTAATACCTAGTGAAGTGAAACTTACTGAGGGAAAATGGTTTGGACAGGAGGAACAAGAGAAAGATCATCTGGGCACATGGGGAAGTGGGGGGCTGGGCTGGGCCCATGTGGGTCCAACAGCAAGAGCTCAGGGCAGCAGGAGAGGACCAGCTACTCCGAGTCTATGGGAAAGAGAAAGGCAAATGTGGCCTATCACCAAATAGGGCTGCAGCGGGCGAAAGCTGTGGAGCTGATGGATGGGACAACCCTGTGCCCCTGAAGATGGGAAGAAGCATTTTCCTATACTTAACACCCTGACCTTATTCCAAATTTAAGGCAAATGGAATAGTAATATTTTAGATTAGCCACACTTTATTTTAAATAGGCTTGGTCAGCTTACCTATAAGCCTAACTACAAATATCACCTGACTGCTACTGGAACATGTAATTTTCATTCCAAATGAATGATTTATAACAGAATCTTTCAACTTAAAAACATTCAGAGTACCTGTGGTAGACACACCCTAGGGTAAGTCCTAGGCCCTGCTCCCCACACCACACAATGATTCCCATATCCTGGTAACCATACCTTGTATAACACCCTCCCCTCCTGGAGTATAAGCAGGAGCTGGGACTTGCTTCTCATCAACAGCATGTAGAAAAGGGGATGGTCACTCCCACAATAGGTTATGTTATATGACAAGGGTGAAGAGATGTTTTCAGATGTAATTAAGGTCCCTATTCAGCTGACTTTTAAGTTAACCAAAAAGGACATTATCCATAGTAAGCCAGACTTAATAAACAAGCAGCCATTTAAAAGAGGGCCTCTGATGTCCCTGAGGCCAGAGACTCTGAGCAGAGACACTCTTTATAGGTGGCTTTGTATAAGTAAGTGTCATGCTGCGAGAGGACCTATGGAGAGGGATACATGGCAAGAAACTGTAGGTGGCCTCCAGGAGCTAAGAGCAGCCTCTGGACAACAACCAGCAAGAAAATGCTGAACACAGCCTTAAGGCCACAAGGAGATGAATTCCACTAACATCCTCAGAGAGCTTAAAGCAGAACTTTCTCCAGTTAAGACTCTGATGAGACCAAAGACCCAGCTGACATCTTGGATTGCAGCCTGTTAAGACCCTGAGCAGGGGACCCAGTTAAGCTGTGTTGGAACTCTGGATCCACAGAAACTGCAAAATAACAAATGTGGACTATTTTAACCCATCATATTTGTGGTAATTTGTTGCAGAGCAACAGAAATCTAATACAGCAGCCACGTGTAATGGCTCATCCCTGTAATCCCAGCATTTTACGAGGCTGAGGTGGGAGAATAGCTTGAGCCCAGGAGTTTGAGACAGCCTAGGCAACATAAAGAGACTCCATCTCTACAAAAAAAAAAAAAAAAAAATTAGCTGGGCACGGTGGTGTGCACCTGTGGTCTCAGGTACTCAGGAGGCTAAGATGGAAAGATCATTTGAACCCAGGAAGTTGAGGCTGCAATGAGCCACTGCATTCCATTTTGGGTGACAGAGCAAGAACCTGTTCCATAAAAAAAAAAAAAAAAAAAAAACCAGAGAGGAAAAGAAAAGAAGCAAAACTAATATAGTGCCAATCTATAAATTATTTATGCTACATTCTTGATGTATACATGAAACATGATGAACACATGAAATAGTTGAGCAGAAAGTAGTTACAAAACTTTTTAGTTTCAATTAAACACAAATTGAGAAAATATTTAAGATCTGCACCATAATTTTCATTGGCAAGTTGATCTAACATGTCCTTTTAATCTTAAACAAATCCAAATTCCTGCGTGTGTGTTGCCTAGCTTTTCTGGCAAATTACTCCTAGTTCTTCAGGATTCTGGTGACTTTTAAGAAATGTTACCCTTTGATAAACTGTAAATACCTGAGTTCCAAGCAATCCTACCTGGAGGAATTCTGGGGCAAGAGGGTGTTACATTTTAATTAGAGGAAGGACCCATGGATTCCTAAAGCAGTCCACGGGGAAAAGGGCAGAAGTGATGTGACAATAGCCACTTGGGCCAGAAGTCCCACTGACCATCCATGAACTTACTGTGTTGTGACTCTGAAGACTCAAAGCTTTCTGTTAATTTATGAGAAACTGGCAAATTATTCAACTGCAGTTTTCTCCTTTTCTTTTTCTTTTTTTTTTTTTTTTTGAGATAGGGTCTCACTCCATCACCCAGGCTGGAGTGCAGTGGCGCGATCTCAGCTTACTGCAGCCATGCTCTGCCAGGCTCAAGTGATCCTCCCACCTCAGCTGGGACCACAGGAGTGCGCTATCACACCCGGCTAATTTTTGTATTTTTTGTAGAGACGAGGTCTCCCCTCCCCATGTTGCCCAGGCTAGTCTTGAACTCCTCGGCTCAAGTGATCTACCCACCTCAGCCTCCCAAAGTGCTGGTATTAGAGGTGTGAGCCACTGCACCCAGCCTGTAGTTTTTTCCAAATAGCTAAAATTTCAACCTAAAATATATACTTATCATTGCCTAATTATTGACAAATGAATCTCATATTGCTAGGTCTTCATCTGCTCCTTTGCCAAAAGTAATTACCTACTTCTTTGAACCTGAAAAGAAAAACAATTTTCCTTTAATTTACTCCAAGTTGCATAGTAGTTAAGGTGAAATAATTATTTTCACCATTCTTGAAAGTATACTGTGAAAAGGAAGGGGAAAAAAATGAAAGAAATCATCACCCCAGAGCTGGGCCCTATCAGTACGAAAGCAGGCTAACCACAGACCGCTACTGTGATGGACGTAAACATGTCCACAATTCCCAGTTCTAGAATGGCAGCTCCCAGGGCAGCGGGAAGAATCCCATCTGCATGGCAACCACTCCATGCCATTTTCCGGCACCTCAGGAACAGGCCTCCGGAATGACGCCAGCCTCTGCTCCTGCGGGGCTGTATCTTGAGCAGACTGCACATCATCCATGCTGAGTCACAGCCTTCACAGCAGTCAGGGGAGACATCAAAAGCACAGGACGTGCAACTGTTCTCACTCACCACATTCAGCTCATTTACAAAACATCGGGCTATAAATATCATGACGACATTTTTTAGAGGCGCATTTTCAAGTGTTGTGAGCCAATACTGAAATAGGGGCAAAAAGGAAGCCATCATCACCTATTTACTGATTCTAATTTTGAAACAACAGTCACATTCTTATTCTGCTAAAGTATGAGCACATGGAGAACTGCCTTTTGTACGCATATGACTGACAGAAACACCAGTTATGAATGGCTTACATGACGAATCGCATGCCACCAATTCATGACAATGCATGCAGAACTCACTATAAAGCAAACTGCTGCCTTCTACCCTAGTTACCCACAGAGCTGGGCTGTTTCCTTTTAGAATGTCAAAATTAGTTCACAACTCTACAGCAGAAAAGATGACATGAGCACTAAGTTCCATTTACAACATTCCAAACTCCCTCTCCATCTCTGGAAATGGGCATTTTTACACGACAGCGCCAGTTGATCATATGACTGCCAACTGAACACCTGAGGAAGTCACAGGGTTATTCCACCCGCAGTGTGCATGCTGAGTCTCACAACGGAGATTTTTTTTTTTTGAGAGGGATTCTCGCTGTCACCCAGGCTGGAGTGCAGTGGCACGATCTTGGCTCACCGCAACCTCTGCCTCCCGGGTTCACGCGATTCTCCTGCCTCAGCCTCCCAAGTAGCTGGGACTACAGGCATGTGCCACCACACCCGGCTAACTTTTGTATTTTTAGTAGAGATGGAGTTTCACCATATTCGCCAGGCTGGTCTCGAACTTCTGACCTCAAGTGATCCACCCACCTTGGTCTCCTAAAGTGCTGGGAATAAAGGTGTGAGCCACTGTGCTCAGCCACAATGGAGATACTTTAGAGATGACCTGGTCCACCTTGTCCATTTAGTGATGAGAATACCAAAGCAAAAGTTACCAGACTTGCCCAAGCTTGCACGGCTTTTTTGTGCCAGCATGCAGACTGGAATTCAGACCTCAGATTCATGAACTCCCTGAATGCTGGTTAAACTCCCTCGACTTAAGGAGACTGCCAAATTGATCAGAGGTGCTCTAACCCCAAATATGTTTCTCTCCCTAACCTGTACTTCTCTGACTCCCAGGGACAGGCAAGGCCTATCCCTTAGAATCTTTCCCTAGGATAACAGGGCTGCCTCAAGCAGCAGTGCATGTATCACCTTCTTTGGAAGTATAGAGGCAAATATGGGATCACCAGGTCAAGGAGAATGATGCCACTTTAGTGCACACCCACCACAAGCTCAATACTAAGATAACACAGAGAAGAAACACTCTGGTTGTAGCCCAGAGATTACAATGCAGCATGACAGTGCCAACAAAGGACAGCCTCACCATGGTGGTGATCCATAAGGTGAGTCTTTAAAAGGAGGAGAAATTGTCCAGGAGGACAAGTGGACAATAGGGAACCAGCAAGGTGAAGAGAATGTGCAAAGGTAAAAGAACACAGGGTGTTCTAGGAACAGGGTACAGTTCCAGTGGCCAGAGCCCATGTGGGGCTTTGCAGGGGCATTAGGCTGCAGGCATAGCCACATGGAGGAGCTGGGGTTTCTCTTGAGTCATGTTGAGCTGTTAAAAATTTTGAGCAGGACCATAACATGGAGTCATATTTGTATTTGGGATAGTAAGCTGTGGCAGCAAAAGGAAAACTGGAGTGGAGCGAGGAGAGAGTGGAGGTAGGGAGGTCAGTCAGAGGTCTGTGGTAGGAGTCCAGGGAGGAAAGTATGAGAGTGTATCAACATACTCCTAAGAAAGGCTCATTCAAAAAATACTGGTGGTCTAGATATCATGTGGAGTCCTAAGTTAGGTATTTGAATTCTTAACCCTGACAAAGAAAATCCAAAAATACAGCTTGTTACCAGAATTAGCAGTTCTTGGTCATAGAGAGTTCTCAAATGACGTAAAAGAAGAATTTCAAATCTTTTAAAAGCAGATTTATTAAAATATTAATTAATCTTAGAGATTTAAGTTGTATTATATATCCTTAAGATAATTTCTGTAATTTTTAAAGTACAAAATGAAAATAAGGACATAAGGGAAACCAGCAGTATATACTGTGATTTTTAAAATGGGTTTTTCCCTCCAAAAAAATCAATGAATCCAGGAGTTGGTTTTTTGAAAAGATCAACAAAATTGATAGACTGCTAGCAAGACTAATAAAGAAGAAAAGAGAGAAGAATCAAATAGATGCAATAAAAAATGATAAAGGGGATACTGCCACCGACCCCACAGAAATACAAACTATCATCAGAGAATACTATAAACACCTCTACGCCAATAAACTAGAAAATCTAGAAGAAATGGATAATTTCCTGGACACTTACACTCTCCCAAGACTAAACCAGGAAGAAGCTGAATCCCTGAATAGACCAATAGCAGGCTCTGAAATTGAGGCAATAATTAATAGCCTACCAACCAAAAAAAGTCCAGGACCAGATGGATTCACAGCTGAATTCTACCAGAGGTACAAGGAGGAGCTGGTACCATTCCTTCTGAAACTATTCCAATCAATAGAAAAAGAGGGAATCCTCCCTAACTCATTTTATGAGGCCAACATCATCTTGATACCAAAGCCTGGCAGAGACACCACAAAAAAAGAGAATTTTAGACCAATATCCCTGATGAACATCGATGCAAAAATCCTCAATAAAATACTGGCAAACCAAATCCAGCAGCACATCAAAAAGCTTATCCACCATGATCAAGTGGGCTTCATCCCTGGGATGCAAGGCTGGTTCAACATTCGCAAATCAATAAACGTAATCCAGCATATAAACAGAACCAAAGACAAAAACCACATGATTATCTCAATAGATGCAGAAAAGGCCTTTGACAAAATTCAACAGCCCTTCATGCTAAAAATGCTCAATAAATTTGGTATTGATGGAACGTACCTCAAAATAATAAGAGCTATTTATGACAAACCCACAGCCAATATCATACTGAATGGGCAAAAACTGGAAAAATTCCCTTTGAAAACTGGCACAAGACAGGGATGCCCTCTCTCACCACTCCTATTCAACATAGTGTTGGAAGTTCTGGCTAGGGCAATCAGGCAAGAGAAAGAAATAAAGGGTATTCAGTTAGCAAAAGAAGAAGTGAAATTGTCCCTGTTTGCAGATGACATGATTGTATATTTAGAAAACCCCATCGTCTCAGCCCAAAATCTCCTTAAGCTGATAAGCAACTTCAGCAAAGTCTCAGGATACAAAATTAATGTGCAAAAATCACAAGCATTCTTATACACCAGTAACAGACAAACAGAGAGCCAAATCAGGAATGAACTTCCATTCACAATTGCTTCAAAGAGAATAAAATACCTAGGAGTCCAACTTACAAGGGATGTAAAGGACCTCTTCAAGGAGAACTACAAACCACTGCTCAGTGAAATAAAAGAGGACACAAACAAATGGAAGAACATACCATGCTCATGGATAGGAAGAAACAATATCGTGAAAATGGCCATACTGCCCAAGGTAATTTATAGATTCAATGCCATCCCCATTAAGCTACCAATGAGTTTCTTCACAGAATTGGAAAAAACAGCTTTAAAGTTCATATGGAACGAAAAAAGAGCCCGCATTGCCAAGACAATCCTAAGTCAAAAGAACAAAGCTGGAGGCATCATGCTACCTGACTTCAAACTATACTACAAGGCTACAGTAACCAAAACAGCATGGTACTGGTACCAAAACAGAGATATAGACCAATGGAACAGAACAGAGCCCTCAGAAATAATACCACACATCTACAGCCATCTGATCTTTGACAAACCTGAGAGAAACAAGAAATGGGGAAAGGATTCCCTATTTAATAAATGGTGCTAGGAAAATTGGCTAGCCATAAGTAGAAAGCTGAAGCTGGATCCTTTCCTTACTCCTTATATGAAAATTAATTCAAGATGGATTAGAGACTTAAATGTTAGACCTAATACCATAAAAACCCTAGAAGAAAACCTGGGTAATACCATTCAGGACATAGGTATGGGCAAGGACTTCATGTCTAAAACACCAAAAGCCGTGGCAACAAAAGCCAAAATTGACAAATGGGATCTAATTAAACTAAAGAGCTTCTGCACAGCAAAAGAAACTACCATCAGAGTGAACAGGCAACCCACAGAGTGGGAGAAAATTTTTGCAATCTACTCATCAGACAAAGGGCTAATATCCAGAACCTACAAAGAACTCAAACAAATTTACAAGAAAAAAACAAACAACCCCATCAAAAAGTGGGCAAAGGATATGAAGACATTTCTCAAAAGAAGACATTCATACAGCCAACAGACACATGAAAAAATGCTCATCACTCGCCATCAGAGAAATGCAAATCAAAACCACAATGAGATACCATCTCACACCAGTTAGAATGGCAATCATTAAAAAGTCAGGAAACAACAGGTGCTGGAGAGGATGTGGAGAAATAGGAACACTTTTACACTGTTGGTGGGACTGTAAACTAGTTCAACCATTATGGAAAACAGTATGGCAATTCCTCAAGGATCTAGAACTAGAAGTACCATATGACCCAGCCATTCCATTACTGGGTATATACCCAAATGATTATAAATCATGCTGCTATAAAGACACATGCACACGTATGTTTATTGCGGCACTATTCACAATAGCAAAGACTTGGAATCAACCCAAATGTCCATCTGTGACAGACTGGATTAAGAAAATGTGGCACATATACACCATGGAATACTATGCAGCCATAAAAAAGGATGAGTTCGTGTCCTTTGTAGGGACATGGATGCAGCTGAAAACCATCATTCTCAGCAAACTATCGCAAGAACAGAAAACCAAACACCGCATGTTCTCACTCATAGGTGGGAACTGAACAATGAGATCACTTGGACTTGGGAAGGGGAACATCACACACCGGGTCCTATCATGGGGAGCGGGGAGTGGGGAGGGATTGCACTGGGAGTTATACATGATGTAAATGATGAGCTGATGGGTGCTGACGAGTTGATGGGTGCTGACGAGTTGATGGGTGCTGACGAGTTGATGGGTGCAGCACACCAACATGGCACAAGTATACATATGTAACAAACCTGCACGTTATGCACATGTACCCTAGAACTTAAAGTATAATAATAATAAAATAATAAAAAAAAGAAAATGGGTTTTTCAACTTAGGGCTTGCTCTTATATTTCACTTCCCAACCTGCTCCTTTCATACTGCCTTACATTTTACTTACTGCCCAGTTTAAAATACACAAAAGACGCATAAAGATTGTCTGATGAATGAAGAAGCCAAGCCTGCGATCTGAAACCTGGGAGGCCTCAGTGTTCTCTGACTTCACCGAACAGACTGCAGTGGATGCCCTGCACTGAGCTCAAGATAGGATCACTCTCCTGCCAACTTTCTACTTTTACTTTCTCGCTGGTGATGTGAGGCTACACGACTACAGTGTAAAAGTGTTTGCCTTGGCCAGGCACAGTGGTTCACATCTGTAATCCCAGCACTTTGGGAGACTGACGTGGGTAGAACACTTGAGGTCAGGAGTTCGAGATCAGCTTGGCCAACGTGGTGAAACCCCATCTCTACTACAAAAGATCAGCCTGGGTGTGGTGGCATGCGCCTGTAGTCCCAGCTACTTGGGAGGCTGAGGTGAGAGAATAGCTTGAACCTGGGAGAAAGAGGTTGCAGTGGGTCAAGATCGTGCCATTGCACTCCAGCCTGGGCAACAGAAACCCTGTCTCAAAAAGTGCTGTACCTCTAGATATTTTCTGACTAGTCACAACATCTGTGCAACACCAATATTTTCCTTTCAGGGTACCTTAACCATGAACAGTACCCTAAAGTTAATTTAACACACACATTATCACTACCACTACTAACACCACTGCCTAATAAAAAATCCAGCATTCATGGAGGAGAAAATGAAGGAGTCTATGAAGCTGTGCTGTTAGGAAATAAAAGGAAGTGTCTGGGCACAGGGGCTCATGTCTGTAATCCCAGCACTTTGGGAGACAGAGGCAGGTGGATCAGTTGAGTCCAGGCATTCAAGATCAGCCTGGGCAATGTGGCAAAACCCAGTCTCTAGAAAATATAGACAAATTAGTTGGGCATGGCATGCATCTTTGGTCCCAGCTACTTGTGGGGCTGAGGTAATAGGATTGCTTGAGCCTGGGAAGCAGAGGTTGCAGTGAGCCAAGACTGCACCACTGTACTCCAGCCTGGGTGACAGAATGACCCTGTTTCAATTAAAGTAAGAAAAGAGAAAGAAGAAACAAAAGGAAGCACTATTCTTACTCCTCTGTAGTCAAGGGTCTATGTCTTTCAGAATCTTGTTTATCCAGATATAAAATACAGTTCATGTTACTTACAGTTAATTACTGCAAGGAACTGGAATGAATTTTTACCAGTTACTTTTAATAAACAATAAAAGAACAACTGCAACCAATGATAAGCATATGCATATTCCATGACTAAACTGCAATCAACCCATCTGGGGTTAATGTTGTGTTAACAAAATATAGAGTGAAGAAAAGCATCATCAAAGCTAAGGGTCTACTCAAGTGTTTTAAGAGGATTTGACTTTTCATGACTTTTTATATTACGTTTGAATATTGTTCTTTCTTTTTTCAGCAGTGTTATTCCTGAAGACCCAAACTTTAAGAAAACTGTAAGGAGGATGTAAGTGATTTGAGTCCTTAATTTGTGTTAAATGAGAAGTGTGGACTGTTTCTTCCCACTGAAATGGGATATCACGCCAATCGCTTTGGAAAATGAATGATAAAACATATTACATTTTGTGAGATTACCTTTTACTTCCCTTACAAAATCTTCCATATTTAACATAAGATGACAGAAAGGTAAAACAAGAGAACAAGGATTTTGTACAAGTTTTGTTTAACTGTATTTTACTAAGAAGTTGTTGCAAAAATTTCTCTATGTGACTTTATTTAGTTTTTAGAGACAGAGTCTCTCTGTGTCACCCAGGCTGGAGTACAGTGGTGCAGTTATAGCTCACTGCATCCTTGAATTCCTGGGCTTAAGAGATCCTCTTGCCTCAGCCTCCCAAGTAGCTGGGACTATAGGTATGCACTACCACGCCTGGCTTCTATGTGATTTTAAATGTCCTATTACTGTCATTAAAAAGTTTGTTTTAAAATATTATATTGGTCTTGCTGGCCCTGTATCTGATTCTGCGAGGCAATACTATTTGAATTTCATTACCTAGATTGCAATGGAACCTTTTATGACTACAATATTATGAGTTTTCTGTGTTTATATTTTCTTAAAAAATAAGACATTCCAAGTCTGCAGCATAATAAACTATTTTGATTTGCTCTTAAAAACTGTAAGAACACACAGATATACCTTTTCAACCAGGGTGCAATTTATGTAACTAGCAAGAAGTTAACATTACCAAGTCCATTCCAACTTACTCAGCCGCAGGGTATGTAACTGAACACTCAGAAAATCCATGCTAGCTCAAGGCATTTAGTTGTATGAGAAAATATATTTTGAATACAGTGCAGTATTTATGAATAAGATTTTCTGTGAATGTTTTCAGATGGAGAATATGATTCTAAGTGGTCTGAGGTATAACTTTTGTCTGATAATTCCTGAATAAATGACTGCAGTTCTGATAACATGGCAAGCAGAAGATAGCATCTTCCTCACGGGCTTACCTATAAGAAAAGTTCCATAATAGCAGAATGACAAGGTCCTTCAGCAAATCTCTGGTATGTGTACACTTTTTTGGTGCATTGAAAATCAAATTATTACTTCCATAATTATGTCTACAGCCTTAGGCATTACCCATTTTGATCTGCTAGTGTACATAAATGTAGAGACACTGTGGGGAACTGGTCATGGAAAACTAGACATGCATAAATACAGTATGATTAAAGAAGTTAATCAAGAATTTACTGGAAGCTTCACTAAGAATCAGAGCAAGGCACAACCCACTCTGGTATCATAGCTAATATCATCTTTATGGTCCATAATTTTCCTGTAAGACAAACTTGCTTCCCCATTTTCTTTACGGCCCTTCAAAAGCAAATCATCTGATTTTGACAACTTTTGCAGCTGAGGGCTAATTACTCTTTGAGAGACATAGTAAATGGGTACTCGATGGAAGCAGATGAAGAGAGACTTAATCCTTCAGAAGCCCAAGAGAATATGAGGAGAGTTGAGCTCAATTCTGAATAGACACTATATTTTTCTTTGGTTCTTTGTTCTTTAATCAAATCAATGGAAATGAAGCTGAAGTGCCTCTCAGAGCAGGGCTGGCAGGAGTCCTTCCACAGGGCTCCTGTGGTGCTGCTTCTCTCTCTGGAGTGATGCCACTGTCATGGTGCTTAGAACAGTGGAAAATTCATACTTTAGCTACGAACAAGCAGATGGTTTCAACTCCAATGGAGGGCCATTTGAAAATGCCTCAGTCTGTATTTTGGGGCTCAGGAACAACTGCATTTTGGAGCTACCGTTTTGCAGAGAAATCAGTTTCAGGCAGATTAGCTGTGTGCTAACCAACCATTTCTTTCTGAGACTGCCACTGTGTTAGGATGTAATTAACTCAAAAAGACAGTCTTTTCTCTCTCTCTACAGTTACGCTGTTTGATTTGAGCTCCCTGCATCTGTGGATAGGGCCTAAGTATTACAAAGGGGAAGTTTTAAAAAAACATATTTTTATA
>NW_012116389.1:3148383-3151780 GCF_000951035.1 Colobus angolensis palliatus
GTGCGGGGCAGTGGGACAAAGTGTTGGTATCAGAGGCAGATCAGGAATGCGGATGCATTCGGTTTGAGGAGTGGAAAAGGAGGGGACAAGAGATAACTGCCGAGACTTGTGGCTGTTGACCATCCCAGGTGCCCACTCTGAGGGTGGCTGAACACACCGTTGCCTGCACTGCACCGGGCCAGCTGCTCTGGTGCGTTCTCACACTTCCTCTCCCAACCCCGCAAAGCTGTTCCCGTTCCAGAGTGCGCCCTGGCACTTCCGAAGTAACTACTCATCTCCATAGGTAGGGCTGCCTAAATCTTTGACATCACTTCTCGTTCACAGTCATTATTTTTTAATCAAATGAAAGAAACAAACTCTGTATTCCCTGCCTTGTTTGAACAATGGAAAGTATGTGTGCTGTGATCTCAAAAAAATCTTCTCTATGGTAGAGCAATATAAGAGCCTGTACTTGGAGATAAAACAATCTCGATGTGGCCGGGCACGGTGGCTCACGCCTGTAATCCCAACACTTTGGGAGGCCGAGGCAGGAGGATCACTTGAGGTCAGGAGTTGGAGACCAGCCTGGCCAACATGGTGAAACTCCGCCTCTACTAAAAATACAAAAATTAGCCAGGCATGGTGGCACATGCCTGTAGTTCCAGCTACTCAGGAGGCCAAGGCAGGAGAATCCCATGAACCCAGGAGGCGGAGGTTGCAGTAAGCCACGATCATCCCACCTGCACTCCAGCCTGGGCGACAAAGCAAGACTCCATTAAAAAAAAAAAAAACACACACAAAAAGAAAAAACAATCTCTATGTGGAAGAGACAGTTCTGCTTCTCAAAGCTCTGTCATCCTCCACTCTCTCTTTCTGTTTCTTCTCACCCTACTTTTTACTTCTCTCTGCCTCTGTCTATGGAAGAGGCCACAGGAGAGAATAGACAGAAGTTCTCTCTTCCCCAGGCTGCATTTACTTTTTGATTCTAGTTCAATTAAGAGAGACTCCTTGTGTGCCATTGATATAGTTTGGTTATTTGTCCCCACTCAAATCTTATATTGAATTGTAATCCTGGTGGGAGGCATCTGGATCATGGGGGTGGATTTCTCATGAAAGGTTTAGCACCATCCCTAATGGCTTGGTGCTGTCCTCCTGACAGTTCATTCTCACAAGATCTGGTTGTTTAAAAGTGTGTAGCACCTCCCTCTCCCTCTCAGTCCTGCTTTTGCCATGTAAGATGCCTGTGCCTGCTTCACCTTCACCTTCACCCATGAGTAAAAGCTCCTTCAGGCCTCCTCAGAAGCCAAGCAGAACCAACACCATGCTTCCTATACAGCCTGCAGAACCACGAGCCAATTAAACCTCTTTTCTTTATAAATTGCCCAGTCTCAGGTATTTCCTTATAGCAATGCAAGAACAGCCTAACAGAGCCATCTAGTATGTCAACAATTAAAAGTGAATTAGTTTATGATCATCAACAGAGGCAGACCCTTTTCTTCAGAGAACAGTGACAAACTGACTGCAGGGCTGAATCCATAACAGGATCTGGATTAGATCTATTTTCACCTTGCCTGCTGTTACCAGGAAAGTAGTCTGCATGTCTCACAGGCCCCACCACAGTCAGCTGCACTGGACATGCTCTCTAAGATCCATCTCCCCCTGTCTCCCCACAAGAGAAGGCAGCCTTCATGAGAGAAGTCATCCTCCACACAGAGCTTCCCAGGCAGGAATTCTGGCTGAGCGCACAGACCACAAGGCCTGAGGCCTTTCCAAGGAAGGGTTTGAGACAAGAGCTTTGAAGATTGGAAGACAGAACCACCAGAAAAAAGAAGGGATGCATGAGCATCTGCAAAGATAAACAAAAGAAAAGGCAGGATAATTTGCTAAAAGGAAATGAAGAAAACAACTAGTAACACAAGCACACACACAAAAAGAAGGGCGTTCAGATAACATCAGTTCAAAGAATGGCTACTCTGTGCAGTTAGTCCTTTTCCGTTTCAGAAAAACGAAAAAAAGACGAAAGATGAAAATGGGGGGAGAGCAGCAAAGAGAAAAGGAATAGTGACTAACATACAGACAAGATACTATACTTGCAGCTCAATTCTATATGTTTAATATTATTAGAAACTCTATGTTCTGATTTATTTCAAATCAACTGCTCAGTGTATTCTGGCACCAAAAGGGTAGATTTATCTTTCAAGCTTGAGCCCCAAAAGAGATATCCAACGGGAGCCTCATAATTTTTGAAGGAAGGCCACTGCTCAGTGACCTGACACCACTCTTCATTTCCAGAAATTCATTCAAAATCCAAATTAGTTTTGGCTAATTAGCCTTCAAAACGACCTGTTTCTGGCTAAAATACAGTGGGATAGCAAGTATTTTTAAGGAATCACAGGTTTGGGAGGGATATGAGACTGCTTCTTGCCAGAAAGCAGGTAAATTTCCAAAGAAAGTGGTTTCTTCTTTTCTGGAAGATCTCTAAGAATGGAGTATTAAAACCATCCATCTCCAAGCATGGAAATATTTTATATCCTGATGGCCCATAATTTCTTTGTTACACTCAATTAAGAATTTTGTGTTACTTATACCCATGTGCTTTGTTCATTCTGCATCTTCCTAATTGGTATGATGGAAAAGCCACACACAGAGTCACTGACCTGGGCCTAACTCTACTTTCTCACCCTGTATGGTTGTTCCTGTCATTGTGCCTTTTTTTGTTTGCTTGCTTTTGTCTCACTCTGTCACCCAGGCTAGAGTGCAGTGGCATGATCTCGGCTCATTGGAACCTCCGCCTCCTGGGTTCAAGAGATTCTCGTGACTGAGCCTCCTGAGTAGCTAGGATTACAGGCATGCACCACCACACACGGCTCATTATTTTGTATTTTTAGTAGAAACAGGGTTTCACCATGCTGGCCAGGCTGATCTCGAACTCCTGACCTCAAGTGATCTGCCCGCCTCGGCCTCCCAAAGTATTGGAATTACAAGCGTAAGCCATCATGCCCGGCTGTGCCCATTTTACAGAGGAAGAAACTGAGGCCCAAAGGGTTTGGTAACTTGCCCAAGGTTACTTAGTAATGGTGAAAGTTGGGATTTTAAAGACATGTATATCTGATTCCAACAGCCATTTTATCAACACCAAGACACACAAAACACCCACCCTGCTCCTGATGGATTTTGATTATGTCCTCAGCAAACCAAAATGCTTCACTTAAAGGCTAATGTTTTAGTACAGACTGTGAATTAAAATGACAGTTCTTATTTTTTCTTTCTTTTTTTTTTTTTTGAGATGGAGTCTTGCTCTGTCACCCAGGCTGGAGTGCTATGGCCCAATCTCAGCTCACTGCAACCTCCACCTCCTGGGTTCAAGCGATTCTCCTGCCTCAGCCTCCCAAGTAGCTGGGATTACAGGTATGCACCA
>NW_012116389.1:3152195-3158114 GCF_000951035.1 Colobus angolensis palliatus
AGACTTGCAAATTTAAAATATGCCTATCTTTTTTCAGAAATATTCAAACAAAAAGTGTCTACAAATCTATGCATACACTAATTAAAGCAACTTGGATGAAGAACTGGGGAGAATCCTGAGATCCAATTATTTTCCTAATAACAAATAATATAAGATTCTTTCCAAACTGGTTTGGGAGAGAGATCAAATGGTTAGTTATACTCTTGATAACAGTTAGTTGGCAGATAATAACTGCCTTGTAGATTCTATCTAAAAGAATAGCCATCACAAATAAAAATACAAAACTCAAAAATTTATGGAGGAAAAATTCACTTGTTCTCAACCATATTTTTATTAATAGGAAAATACAACATTAAACAGAATTCTGAAAAGAAAAGGAAGAGAAGACGTATTTGTCAACTAAAATTCATAGTCCAGTGGCATTTTAGCAGGTCTGATATTTTGCTTTTTGCTCTCCCACTACTTACTTGTGAGGCCTTGTTCACATAATTTTATCTCATTTGTAAATGGAATTACCAAGGACATCTGGTTAAACATCCAGAAAACACGACATCGTCAGAACCTAATACTAAATCTGATTTCATGGTTATCCTGAAAATCCACAGGATCCCCCCATCCACCAAGTTTAGAGATTATTGTCAATCATCAACCATCCTGGGGAGGAAGGTCCATTTGGTCAATGCAATGGATCAAAAGATGAGTTATTTCAAACATCCATTCTGTGTACCTAACAATCACCTCATTAACTTATTTATGCCAACAAAAACCCTTCTGGTATCATTTCCAGTTTCAATGGGATTTTAAAAGGAAGGTAAACTCTAATTTAGAAGCTATGTGTCCAACACTGTGCTAGGCACCTTCACACAGTGATACAGGAGTTAAGAAATTACTTAGGCAGATAGTGAGGGTACCGAAGTCCTTGGAAAGGTTTTCCTTTTAATGAAAAGCAGCTCCAAATCATTTTCTAACAAAGAGCAGCCTGTAAAGCTGAGCTACAGACAAAGACAAGCAAGCTGGGAGCTTGCACGGGTAAATGCCAGAAGGAAAGAACTACCTGGGACTAGACATGTTCAAAATGGTGGCTCCATCTTCCCTTCTCTGCCAACCACATGTGTAGTAAGAAGGAGACAAGATGGTGCTGGCCAAGGGAAAGTTCACATGCATAATAAGATTAGGGTGGGGCGACCAGCCTTCTCCAGGCTATGCAATTGTCACACCTAACTGAACCAATCTGTGAGCCCTACCTAAATCGGACACTGCCTCCTCAAGCCAGATGATAAAGTCCTGCGCATCCACTGCCAGTTGGCCTTTTTCTCTCGGAAGTCGTCTCTTTTACTAGAGAGAGAGCTGTTTTCCTTTCTCTTTCTTCCTGTTTTCCTTTCTCTTTCTTCTGCCTATTAAACCTCCACTCCTAAACTCCTTGTGTGTGTCCGTGTCCTAAATTTTCTTGGTGCAAGATGACAAACCCCAGGTATTTACCCCACACAATGTAGCCACTTCAACAGTGCTTTTATTTAAAGTCAAACATAAACTACTATATTGTGACCTGACAGGTCTATTCTTATAGGCTGTGTGAAGATTAACAAAGATAATGGATTGCTAGTGCTCTATGAACAGCAAAATTAAAGAAAATAAATGTTAAATATTATTTTATTTCAGGTTACATGGAGGTTCAATTCCATACATTCCCATTGAAATTGGAAATGACACCAGAAGGGTTTTTGTCTCACCAAGGCTCCCTCCCTCAGCTCTAAGCTTACAGTCTATGGTCTAAAGAGGCTTTGAGGATGGTTCGATAACAGCAGTGATATCAAAGTCCAAAGAACTGCCTTGGATGTTAAACTGGAGGTACTAAGGTGGTAAAGAATTGTAAGGAAGGCTGGGCGCAGTGGCTCACGCCTGTAATCCCAACACTTTGGGAGGCTGAGGCGGATGGATCACGAGGTCAGGAGTTCAAGACCGGCCTGGCCAACATGGTGAAACTCCATCTCTACTAAAAATACAAAAATTAGCTGGACGTGGTGGCGGGCACCTGTAATCCCAGCTACTCGGGAGGCTGAGGCAGGAGAACCGTCTGCACCCCAGGGGGCAGAGGCTGCAGTGACCTGAGATAGTGCTACTGTACTCCAGCCTGGGCGACAGGGTGAGACTCTTTCTCAAAACAAAAAACCAAACCAAAACAAACAAACAACTGGAAGGAAAACTTAGCCAAAGGGCTAGATCTTTATTGGTTGTAACTTAGGCAGGGAGAGGTGGCCAAGAGAACATGGGACTTTAGGCCAGAGACCTGGGTGTGCAGCATGGGCTTTTTCAAGGTGCTGAAGGTCTGGTTTTAGACAAATCACATATCCTTCTTAGTGACCAATTTCCTTTTTTTTTTCCATTTTATTATACAAAAGTAGAGAGAATAATGAACCCCCACTTACTTATCACCTCGCTTCAACAATGATCAACTCATAACCAAACAGTGCATTTGTCACTCAGCCTCCATTCCTGGATTGTTGATGCATTGGTTATCTATTATTGTGTAACAAATTATCCCAAAACTTAGTGGTTTAGAACAAGCATTTATTATCTCACACTTCCTGTGCATCAGGAATTTGGAAGCAGCTGGGTGGCTCTGGCTCAGTCTCTCATAAAGCTATAGTCAGGATGTAGGCAGGAACTGCAGTCAAAGGATTAGCTATGGCTAAAGAAGGGAATGGCAATAGGTCCCTAAGCCAAAACTGGCCCACAGCCTGTTCGGTAAACAAAGTTTTACTGGAACACAGCCACTCTCTTTCATTTACATACGTCTATGACTGCTTTTGCATTACAGCAGCAGAACTAAATAGCTGTGATAGAGACTGGATGGCCCACATGCCTAAAGTGTTTACTATCTGACCCTTTACAGAAAAAGTTTGCCAACTCCTAGCCCAGAGAATCTGTTTCCAAGATCACTTGCTCCCATGGTTATTGGCAATAGGCCATGTTCCTAGTCATGTAGGCTTCTACACTGGCTGGCTAAGTATCCTCACAACATGGAAGCTAGCTTCGCAAGAGGAAGAGTGATTCAAGAGTCAGAAGGCAGAAGCCATCATGTTTTTTAATGACCTGGCCTCAGAAGAAACATAACATCATTTCTGCAGTATTCTACTGATCTACAGACCAATCAAGATGTAAAATGGGAGAGGACTCCACAAGGGCATAAATACTAGGCAGCAGGGATCACTGCAGATCATCTTAGAAGCTGACAACCACAGCTGGAGATCCATTCCTTAATCTGTAAAGTCAGGATTCCCAACAAGATCATTTCTATAGAATTTTTCAACTCTAACATTGGACAGTTACATGATGCAGAGAACTTCTGATATATTTTTGTGTTTTAATCATAGATGTATTCAAATGGTATTTGTTGCAGATTTTTTTTTTTTTTTTGAGATGGAGTCTTGCTCTGTCGCCCAGGCTGGACTGTGGTCTCAGCTCACTGCAACCTCCGCCTCCCGGGTTCAAGAAATTCTCCTGCCTCAGCCTCCTTAGTAGCTAGGACTACAGCCATGTGCCACCACAGCTGGCTAATTCTTTGTATTTTTGTAGAGATGGGGTTTCACCATGTTGGCCAGGCTGGTCTTGAACTCCTGACTTCAAGCAATCCACCCGCCTGGGCCTCCTAAAGTGCCGGGATGACAGGCGTGAGCTACTGTACCCAGCTGTTGCTGAACTTTAATACATGTATTTTCATTTTGAGTTTCATATGAGTTAATTATATTACTATTTATGTTCTCATAAGCATTATTTCTTTATGAAGTGATTATTTTCCTTTAGGTAGTATTTCAAAGAGTTCTCAAATCCAAACATTTCTTGTTTTCTACATTCTATCCTTAAGGGAAAGAGACAAATGAGCAAATGTGTTGCTCTTAGGGCTTTACTTTAAAAGTCTAAATTTCCTAGCCTATCAATCACTAATATATTTCAGCCCAATTTCTCTGATCTATGTTCATTACATAATGTAATATTCAGTCATATTCCTGAGATCCCATAGCACTCGAAATCAAGTGAAAAATAATACTGGGCCGGGCACAGTGGCTCACGCCTGTAATCCCAACACTTGGAGAGGCCGAGGAGGGTGGATTGCTTGAGCCCAGGAGTCTGAGACTAGCCTGTGCAACATGGTGAAACCCTGTCTCTACAAAAAATACAAAAATTAGTCTGTCATGGTGGTGCACACCTGTAGTCCCAGATACTCGGGAGGCTGAAACGGGAGGATGGCTTGAGCCCAGGAGGCGGAGGTTGCAGGTTGCAGTGAGCTGTGAACGTGCCACTGTACTCCAGCCTAGGCAACAGAGCCAGACTCTGTCTCAAAAAAGAAAAAGAAAAAGAAAAACAAAAACAAAAAGCAAAGGCAAAGGAAAAAGAAAGGAATACTGTTTGTTAAACAAAAAGTTTCCTATTTTAGCAATTTACCAATAATTAAAAACAAAAGTTTTTTTTTTTAAGTGTGGTTTCCTACACTTTTGGTGTAGGAAACTATATTAAATATTTAATAATGGTTTCCTGAATGTAATACCCAACTATAACACACAGAGGAAAATTTCAAAGTCAAAGGATTAGCACTTAATAGAAAAAAGGCACAAAGGGATGGGGCTTTGACCCTAATGATGTTCACTTAATTAATGACTCCTTCGTTCAATGATTAGAAATCTATATTTCTGAAGTAATCCTGCTTCCAGAAAGCTTGTCTGGTAGTCATAGACCAATATCTTTAAATTCGATGATGCCAACAGTATAATCTTTTAAAAAGAATTGGTCGAGGGCCAAGCACAGGGGCTCACACCTGTAATCCCAGCACTTTGGGAGGCCAAAATGGATGGATCACTTGAGGTCAAGAGTTTGAGACCAGCCTGGCCAACATGGCGAAACTCTGTCTCTGCTAAAAATACAAAAATTATCCGGGCATGGTGGCACACACCTGTAGTCCCAGCTACTCGGGAGGCTGAGGCAGGAGAACCGTCTGCACCCCAGGGGGCAGAGGTTGCAGTGACCTGAGATAGTGCTACTGTACTCCAGCCTGGGCGACAGGGTGAGACTCTTTCTCAAAACAAAAAAGCGAGACTGTCTCAAAAAAGGAACTGGCCAGGGCTTGGAGCGGTGGCTCACACTTGTAATCCCAGCACTTTGGGAGACCAATGTGAGTGACTTGCTTGAGCTCAGAAGATCTAGACCAGCCTGGGGAACATGGTGAAACCCTATTTCTACAAAAAATAAAAATAAAAATTATAATTAGCTGGGGATGGTGGTGCACACCTGTAGTCCCAGCTACTTGGGGGACTGAGGCAGGAAGATCACTTGAGCCTGGGAGGTTGAGGCTGCAGTGAGCATGCATTCCACTGCATTCCAGCCTGGGTGACAAAGTGACACACTGTCTCAAAAAATAAAGAATTGGGCATGGTGGCTCATGCCTATAATCCCAGCACTTTAGCAGGCCCAGGTGGGCAGATCACTTGAGTCCAGGAGTTCGAAACCGGCCTGGGCAACATGGCAAGACCCAGTATCTACTATAAATATACAGAAAAATACAAAATATTAGCCAGATGTGGTAGCTAATGCTGGTAGTTCCAGCTACTTGGTAGGCTGAGGAAGCAGCATTGTTTGAACCTGGAGGTCAAGGCTGTAGTTAGCTGTGATCTTGCCACTGCACTCCAGCCTGAGTGACAGAGTAAGACCACGTCTCAAAAAAAAAAAAAATTCTTGTGGTAAAATACACATAACATAAAATTTACCATCTTAACTACTATCAGGTGTCCAGTAGTATTAAACACATCGCTACCTCCATCTTCATAACTTTTTCATCTAACAGTATAATCTTTTAATTTCCTAAAACATTTAATAAAAAGTAAATAAATGGATGCATAAGTCAATCCTAGGCATTTACCTGCAAAA
>NW_012116389.1:3164289-3180265 GCF_000951035.1 Colobus angolensis palliatus
CGTTATGCACATGTACCCTAGAACTTAAAGTATAATAAAAATAAATTAAAAAAAAATCTAACATGGAATATGAGATTGGAACTCTAACTTTAAAAAAGAATACATCCCTTTTTTGTTGTTGTTGTTGTTTGAGACAGAATCTTGTTCTGCCACCCAGGCTGGAGTGCAGTGTGCAATCTCTCGGCTCACTGCAACCTCTGCCTCACCGCTTCAAGCGACTCTCCTGCCTCAGCCTCCTGAGTAGCTGGGATTACAGGTGCGTGCCACCATGCCCGGCTAATTTTTGTATTTTTAGTAGAGATGAGGTTTCACCGCGTTGGTGAGGCTGGTCTTGAACTCCTGACCTAGTGGTCTGCCTGCCTGAGCCTCCCAAAGTGCTAGCATTATAGGCGTGAGCCACCACGCCCAGCCTTTTTTGTCGTTTTTAAATATAGTTTTAAGCATTCTGAAATCTCTAGAATTTATTATGAGGCAAGTTTTTTCTTTACCAATGCAAATACATTTGAATGACATCTGTGAACATGGTCCCAAGCACACGGCCATCACTTCTATAGCACAGTGACCCCAAGGCCTTTCTCTGTGGAACGGACTTGTGCTTCCAGGCCCCCTCTTACCACACTGCTTCCAATCTATCAATAGGGTGACTCGAAAAATGCTAAATTTTATTCCATTTCATAGTCTATTCGGTAGTTTTCATAAGAAAAAATAAATCTGCTTCTGATTTGGCCATGTTTCTTACATCTATGGGGAATATTAAGATATATCAATTTTAAAGTTTGCTTAGAAAACCAATGATACATTGTTTACTGAGGAAGACAACGATCAGAAGAGCTGTAGTTTTATTTTACGTAAGTCTGGATGACTCTGTGCACTTTAAAGAAATTTTTCTCTGGTGAAAACAGAAAACACAGGGGGAAAACGTCTACCCATCAGTGGTTAAAGGAGGATTGCTCCAGAGCCTGAATTAGTTTTCTAGCTAACAAGTACAAGCGTAACACATAAACTATTTTAGAATTCTTCCTCGCTTGATTTGGGGGTTATTTTACAGTCTTGGGGAGCTACTCTTGTTACTGATGTCAATCACAGTCAGTATTTTTTGGGGGAAAAAAAAAAGGATTTGAACTTTATCAAGGCAAGGTATGTGGTCCTTCTAAAGTGTCCACATGTAACTCTTCAGAATGCGTTCTCTTCCCCAGTGATCCCAGAAAGGCACATGACCTGTTTCCATTTCTGCCAGAGTATCTATTTTAAGACTCTTCTTTTTTTGTCCAAGGACATAATTTGTCCTTATTTATTTAATATATTGGCTTGTGAATTACATATGAGTCAACAAACTCAGTTTGATGAAGTGGATATTTATTCAGAGTCTATTGGGCACCAGGCCCTGTGCTGGGTGAGGGGACTCAGCGGTGAGTGAGTCGTCACCTGGCCCTTGGGGACCTTGCAGCTCACAAGGAAGACTGAAACAGAACCAACTATAGTGGGGCAAATGAACAGAAATGGGTACCAGGCTCCTGTTATTCAATGGGAAGAAGGCTTTCTCCAGGAGGTGGGGTCTGTGAAGCTGACAGCAGAGGGCAGGTATACTGGTGGTCAGAGTTACAAAGTAGCAGGGGTGCTTGGGAATCTTGCTAGACCCAAAAGGTGCAGAGGAGCCAGTATTTATTCGTGCATTCAGTATCTTTAAAGGAGGTTATCATTTTATCAATTGGAGAGAAATCTACTATGCAAAAAATTACCTGCAAATGGCTAACAGACCCTACCCTGGAGAGCTGTTCTGAAGAGACACTGGCACATGCAGAAGGTTTAGAACAGTGCCTGGCTCATGTTCTCACACACTACATGTCAGCTGTTACTACCTCATTGTTATTACAGCCCAGCTGTGTTTGGTCATGAAAATAGGTGGGATTGCCACAAAGGTAGAATTCTGACTCTCCAGGCAAATCTGATGTTACGGTACGATTTTATCCCAGAATTCCTTGTTGGGTTCACCCAGCAACTGCAGGAGGTAGTCCTCCTCCTCCCTCATCATCCTCATTCCCCCAGCACACTGCTCCATAATGGGTCTTACTCACATTGCCTTATTCCAGCCTCATTCTGACTTTGCCCCGTTTGAGTGTTAGGGGGACTTAAATACAGGAAGGTCAAGTTACTTGCTCTGCAGCTACACGAGGCTGAAACCTCCTTTGCAAAAATCGTTAACAGTGAGAAAGTTATGACAGTGAAAGGGATCTGATCTAACCAACTCTATCTTACTTCCAACCTCTAAGCTAGCTGCCCTTGCTCATTCCTAGGCAAAGGCCAAACTAACTTTGGAAGAAATTCAGTTTATAGTTTAACTTTGAAACAAAGATGATAAAAGTCCTCTCCTGAAACAAACTCCTTTCTTGCCTGGGAGCCAGACCACCTTTATAATACTAACAAATTGGCCACAAGACTTGCAACTTCCCCAGTTACTCCTGCAGATCACATGCAGAACCTAAGATCGGTCTTTTAAGATGTCTTTTCCAGTTTTTGCATTTCTGAGGACTGATGGCTCTACCAGATTCACCAGCCAGTCCTGTGGCCCTCACCCAGGAACTGACTCAGCTGAAGAAAACAGCTTTGACTCACTGTGATTTCATCTCTGATCCAATCAGTCAGTACTCCCCACTCCCTGGCCCCCTACCTGCCAAACTATCCTTGAAAAACTCTAGTCTGAATTTTTGGGGAGACTGATTTGAGTAATAAGAAAACTCTGCTCTCATGTTCAACCTGCTCTGCATGAATTAAACTAGTTCTCTAGTGCAATTCTCCTGTCTTGATAAATTGGCTCTATCTGACAGTGGGCGAAATGAACCCTATGGGCGGTTACAGGGCTGGAAGACAAACCTTCCAACAAAAGAAGAAAGGGAGAGGCAGGCTCAGACAGGTCACCCAAATGACAGATATACCATAAACTTTTGTACTTTTTACTGGGCCTAGACTTGACCTGTGGCCCTGGGAAGTAGACCACCCCTTCCTAAGAACTATGGCTCTGGCACTGGTGGCTATTGGCTTTGTTAGAGGCTAATTCTTTATTTGGATTTAACATTTCATTCTGAACTAGATGTTGGCAGATTAATATGCGATTACCTATTCAATAGTCAAATACTTTAGCACCTTAATTCTAGGCTGTGAAATTTCACAGTTTCCATTAAAATGCTTATATATTTACTGTAACTTTTTTTTTTTTTAAATAGAGATGAGGTGTTGCCATGTTGCCCAGGCTGGTCTCAAGCTATCTGTCTGCCTTGGTCTCCTATATTTACCTTAACTTGACAGCACAAATGGAGCGATGGGGAAGAAGTTCAGATGTTGAAAAAAACCTATCAATTTAAAACTGAATACTTAAATATAGACCAAAAATAAAATCCTAAGCCCCCCAACTAACAGAATGGACCCCCCTCCCCTGGGCCAAGGGGATCTCAGAGAAACCTGGAACGCTGAATTCTCAGCCATGACAGGGAGGTCGGATAGGCCTCATTATACATCTCCCTTTTGGAATTTAGGTACAAATGACCACCAGCATTAACATTAAAATAGAGATCATTAGACTGTCAAAACAGACCCTTTGTGGCAGTAAGATATCAAATTGCAACCTGACTGTGGTACAGCATCACATGACAGATAGCAGACTCCAAAGGAAATCAAATATTTTACCCCACAATATATTTCTTTGACATATTTTGAAATGGTTCCACAATACTATCTCTTGTGGGGAAAATCTGCATCTGTAGAGAATATCCATTAATACAGCCAGTCCTTTCCTGTATGTAGGAGAGATGAACCAAGAGTCTGATGCCTCTTAAGGTCTGAAGAAACATTTACCATGCATTCCCTCTGAAGGGTGCTACCACCTACCCAACGAGAACCTTGGCTTCCACAAACCCCCTTAATCTTAACTCAGGCATTTTCTTCTACTGCCTCCAGGTCTTTAGATGAAGCTTGACTCTTTCAACCAATTGCCAATTTGAATCCACCTATGACCTATAAGCCCAGCCCTTCCCCACCCCCACACCTTTCACATCGCATCAATGTATACCTCACATGTATTTATTTATGTCTTTCTCTGTAACTGCTGTCTCCCTAAAATGTATAATTAAGTCAAACTGTAATCTGATTGCCTTGGGCACTTTCTCAGGACTCCCTGGGGCTATGGTCACTCATACTGGCTTAGAATAAAACCTCTTTAAATATCTTACAGAGTTTGGTTTTTCCCTTAACATAACTAAATTTAAATACACTTAACTCTAAAAAACAAAGACACTATTTGATAAAGCCTGGCCCAGTTGGCCTGTCTAGTTAAGGGTCCTACACCTAATTTGAGGCCTCTGAGAGCTATAATTAGTAGTGTCTCCTTAAAGTCCTTCTCTAGTTCATTTAACTGATTCCTGAGGCTGTTTTCTTTCTCAAAGGCTCTAGGCAGCCAGCCCTGCTCCCTGGCTTCTGTTTGTGTTCTGGGCTCCCAGGAGGGCTGGCTGCCCAGAAGCAGGTTAAGTGGATGTTGTCCTTGTGCTCCAGGCCACGGAGTTATCAAATGGTTCCTGCATTAGAATCCTTTCTATTTTTAATTGGATCTTAAAATGACTAAGAGATGAATAAATCAATTTGAAAAGAAATAAAAGGGCATCACTAGGATGATATTTACTGTCTAGAATTCTTTGTAAAGGTTTCAGCCAAATGAAGCCTAATCATTTGAAAATGCCCTTTGCAAAGTAAACTATTTTATTTTCCTCAGTTTGCCTCTCACCTTCAAGTATGTCTAATTTGCCTATATATTTAGAAATACCACATAGCTTCCTATTCGATACCAAAAATGATCTGTTTTCAGTACATTTTCTTCCCACATTCATTTCGGCAATCCACCACCACTCCTCCTGTCACAAGCTGAGAGGAGTAACTGAATCCACAGAGCACGTCTCCAAATGGGATCCAAGGGCCCTGCATTAGAATCACTTGATATGCTGGTTTAAAAAGGAGATTTCTTGGGCCTCCCCACAGACTGGGGAATCCAGTCTTTCATTTTATGGGGGAAAAAAAACACACAAAAAAACAACAAAAAAAACCCTGAGATGCAAAGAGGCCACCTGACTTGTCCACAGGTGGCACAAGGTGGCCCCAAACTTGCTGGCCATGCCTGGGAATCTATCTTTGCTGGGGGGTGGGGATTGATAAAAGTGGGGTGGAGACACAGGAGCGTTTTTTGAAAAATGTAGGTCCTTGAGTCCCACCTTTGATTTAGGGAATAAGAATCTTCAAGGCATAGGGTCTAGGTACATGTTTTTTTCACAAGGTTTACATGTAAAATGCACAATCCTATTTAAGGACTGCCTGATGACTTAAATTTCTCAATCATATTCTGCCCATAAAATGAGACTTGAGTTGAAAAGTAGCAATTCAGGTATAAATTAAACATAGTAAGTATCCATAAGTAATGATTTCTACTGATAAGCTTACTATCAATGTCTGGTTAGCAATTCAGGTCTAAATTAAACATCATAACTATCCATAAGTAATAATTTCTACTGATAAGCTTACTATTAATGTCTGGTTACTTAATAGTGAGACTTCACCCAAATGTGTTTTCAATAACTCAATTTCTGATCTGGGCCCATAAACTGACCAAGGTACCTGACAGAAGCTCTCTCTGCTTTTGTTACATGGGAGGAGCCCAGTGAGTTGAGGCTACTTATAGTTACAAAGGAGATAGTTAAATGTCAGGTTAAAGAAAAATGAGAAACATATTCTACATCCTAGAAATGGCACTAGTTCAGCTAGTAAACTGAAGTCATAGCCAGTTAATTTTTTGAGTTTCTGAAAAGTAGGTGACCTTTTGTACCTTCTAGGACCTCCTGGGCAGTGAGACTAAACAGGAATTGTGATGAAAATGTCTCTCCTGGATGGTGGCACAAACTTGGGTGGCCCATGTAGCAGTGTCAACCATACAGCAAAGCCTTGAGTCAGTGAAAGACAGTGAGAGGCGGTTGTTACATACAGTATCTTCAGTTCAACTTTTACCCTGAACTTTTTTTTTTTTTTTGAGACAGAGTCTTACTCTGTTACACAGCCTGGAGTGCAGAGGCATGATCTCAGCTCACTGCAACCTCCGCCTTCCAGATTCAAGCGATTCTTGTGCCTCAGCCTCCCGAGTAGCTGGAATTACAGGCGTGTGCCACCACACCCAGCTAATTTTTGTATTTTTAGTAGAGATGGGGTTTTACCATGTTGGCTGGGCTGGTCTTGAACTCCTGACCTCAACTGATCCATCCACCTTGGCCTCCCAAAGTGCTGGGATTACAGGTGTGAGCCACCGCACCCAGCCAACCCTGAACCTTTTATTCTCAGATTGATAATTAAAAGAAAAAATCTAGTGGAGACAGGGAAGGAGAACACTTCTGGGTTTGCAAGGCCCTAAGAGAGCCTGACAACACTCATCATTGCTGTCTGCCCACTTGATGGATCAGAGACATTAGAGCTGCTCATGTACAAATTTAAAAATCACCTTCAGGGCAAGCTATGTAAGTCCTATTAGAAAGCATTAAATAAGTATACTGAATGGAACCTGTTAGACATCTGTCCCTCCAGAATCACCTTTTCTTACAAGGTGATTTTAACCAGAGAATCAGATCTATGTCCTCAGGAGAAAAAAATCTCAAAGAGACATAACATCTTTTAGATTTTTTTCTTCTTTCTAAGTAATACAGGTCGAGCATCCCTAATCTGAAAATCGGAAATACTCCAAAATCCCGAAACTTTGTGAATGCCAAAAAAAAAAAAAAAAAAAGCTCACTGGAGCATTTCAGATTTCAGATTTTCCCATTAGGAATGCTCAGCAGTAAATACAATAAAAATATTCAAAAATCTGAAAAAAAATCCAAAATCTAAAACACTTCTGGTCCTAAGCACTTTGGATTGGATAAGGGATACTCAACTTGTATGAGATAGGGTTTTGGTCAGTGTTTCATTTCTCAAAGAAGATGAGTGTGAATAAATTTGGAAGTAGGGCTTTGCCTCACTGTCAGGTAAAGTGTACCTGAAGATATGGGGATCTAAGAGCTGAGATGACTTGAGAGGTCATTTAGCCATATCCATAGTAAACACATATCCATGACACCCTCAATGGCAAATATAACGGTACTGCATTTAGAGTTTTAGGTAAATGTATTTAGTAACATGAGACATATTAATAATATGTTGAATTTGGTGGTGGTGAGGGAGGTTCATAGGGAATGAGTTATAATTTCATTCTCTCAATAAAAATCCTTTTCTTTTTAGGCAAACTTTAAGTAGTAACATGAAATCCTGAGTGATTTTTGCAAAAGCAGATCTTTTTTAAAAAAGCAAATTCATGGAATTTTATGGTATAGACAGACCATAAAATTTATTGTATAGATATACCATGAAATCCTGAGTAACATGAAGCATGATTCTTCCTTGACCTGGAGTTAAGATGTGTATGTACGAGCCAGGAAGTTGCCTGCCCCCATCTACAAAATGTCACCAGAAATGTAATCAATGGAGAAATCTGATTAACTAAAACTCTTCCAGACACAAGGTTGTATATTAAGCTTTTTTTCTTACATACCTCTTAAAGTTTTTAGATGCTTTATGCCCTCTCACACATTTTTAAACTGACACCTAAAATCTTGTAATCATAAATTCAATAGCCACAAAAATGTAGGCAGTGTGTATGTGTATGCATAAGCATAGACAGATCTTTTTGAAAAAAGCAGGTTACTGGAATTTTATTGTGTAGATATACAATAATTTATTTAATCATTCTCCTATTGAGGAATTTAGTTATCTCCAGATTTTTGCTAATAAAAATGTTTCAATGATTAAATTTTGGTACAATTTTCAGATACAACCATTACCCTAGTAAGATTTGGTTTGTGTTGCAGAGTAATTGAAATTAAATTCAACTACAATTCTAGAAAGACTGAACCAATTTACACTTCTATCAGGTATATATAAAAGAATGTCCATTTCCCAAATCCAACGAGGACAGGCTATCATGACATAATCCAATAGAACATGTGAAATGTGGCATTTCACTGGTGTTTAAATTTATATTTCTTTAATTTTGAATGAGGTTGAGCATCTCTTCATATGTTATCCTTTCATTACTGTACTGTCATTTTTTATAGATTTGTGGAAACTTTTTTTGAATTAAAAGATATTGACTTCGTTACATACGAAAATATTTTTCCAGTTTGTCCAATTTATCTTTTGAGTCTGCTTATTTTTTGTCATATATAAGTTTTCATTTTTCATGTGTTTTACTTTATCATTTTTAAAAATGATTTTTGGGTTTTATGTCTTGATTGGGAAGGCATTTCCCACTAAAAGACACACCCAGATTTTTAACAGACTTCTTATGGCTTACATTTTTTACATTTAAATCTGTCAACCTTGAATTTTGTGGTGGTGGGGAGGTTCACAAGGAATGAGTTAAAATAAAGTATAATAATTTTCCCAAACAGCTGTTTGCCATCAAGCTGTGTAACAAATAATCCTTCTTTTTTCCACTGACATAAAATATCACTTTTACCATAAATGAAATCCCCAATTTTATTTGGGCCCATTTATGAACTCAATGCTCTCTATTCCACTGATTTTTCCATTTCTTCACTAATTTAAAATGTATTTAATTATAATTATTGTACTATGCAGAATATATTTTAATATCTGACAGAGTGAGAGTCCCCATTTTTCTTCTTTATCAGAAGTTTCCTTGCTATTCTTGGATGTTTATTTTGATATATTTGAATTGGCATTGGATATTTACAAGACTGAATCTTTTGATCCCAGTAAAGTTTAAAAACATTTCTCCTATAAGTTATCTATATTGTTTCCATAAATTACCACCTAAGTTTTTACATTTTGGTTCCTTCTGTAAATGTGAATTTTTCATCAAAAATATTTTCTGATTATTTCTTGTAAAAAGAAACATAATTTTAGATAAACTTCATAACTTGTTTCCTTACCAAATTTTCCTATTTTTAATAATTTATAATTTTTTTTAGCTATATAATCTTCTAATTTTTTCTTTTTTTTTTTCGAGACAAGGTCTCACTCTATCACCCAGGTGGGAGTGCAGTGGCGTAATCATGGCTCATTACAGCCTCGACCTCCTAGGCTCAAGCAATTCTCCCAGCTCAGCCTCCCAAGTAGCTGTTACTATAAGCGTGCACCACCACGCCTGCTAATTTTTGTATTTTTTTTGTTGAGACAGGGTTTCACCATGTTGCCCAGGTTGGTGTTAAACTCCTGGGCTCAAGGGATCTACCCACCTCGGCCTCCCAACGTGCTGGGATTACAGGTGTGAGCCACTGCACCCAGCCTAATCCTCTAATTTTCAAGTAATAAGCTTGCCTCTTCTACTTGAACTTATCTCTTCCTCTTATACAATTGCATTGGTTAGCACCTCTAGAAGAACACTAGCTGTCAGTGGTGATGATAGGTTTCCTGCCATTGCTGGGAATGCTCCGGAGTTTCATTACTGGGCATGATGGTGGGTTCTGGTTTAACATATAGACACACTGGCTAGCCCACATGCCAAAAGTGAACCTGCCCAACCTCTAGGAATGCAGGTAACTTAGTCTTGTCACCTACTGTGTGGCAAACACGAGCACAGCTATGGCTAGTTGGCCCAGGTTCATCCTCTTTTCCATATTCTTATCACAAGTCCTCTTCTGGAGTCACCCTGCCTCATCAGGGGCAAGTATTGGTTCGATGTGGGGTTCCCCTGTCTGGCGCACCACCCTTGGAGCCCTCATGCTTTGATCAAAGGGTCATCTTAAGTGGGTCCTCTTCACGTTCTTTTTTTCTCCCAACTCCCCAAACATACGAAGAAATATTCCTATGCAAAGTAGTTTAGAGGCCAAAGAAAGAGTGTCTGTCCAGCAGGTTCTGATCGCAGCTTGTCCCCTTAGATGACAATGCTTTACTGATTCTCTCAATGCTTAAATTCCTATGCAGCACTAAAGATAAGAAGTGAGAGATACTCCAGGCGTCTAGGGATCTCCTCTCTACTCCCACTCTCCTACAAGCAGAAAATCATCAAAATGGTCAACTCCAGCATGGCTTTTTTTTTTTTGTAGTCTCTGGTAGAATGTGGTAGTCACTGAGACACAGTTTCTCCTTTCAGGGAAATTTTGCTGCTTCTACACACCTGATATCATTCTGTCTTGCTCTCTGAAAGCTATTATTCAGGATTTTATTCACTCACTTCTCCTCACTTAATGTTTCAGTAGATGGCAAAACTGAAAGCTTGTGGGGAGCTACCCCAAGTTGATTCTTAGATGTCTGTCTTGTTCTTTTGCTGAATGCTAGTTCTATTCTTTATTTAACATTGCCTGAATATTTTTGTTTGTTTAGTTTAGTTCTTTAAACCTATTTGTTGCTCATATTAGGATTTCGGTTTTGTTACGTCATCCTAAACTGGAGTCCTCTGTATTCATTTAAACTGGTAACTTCAAGGCTGAAGAAAATGCTGAGACTGATTCTTCTGAATTATTTTTCCTGTCATTTGCTAAAGTAATACATACATTTTCAGGACAGCTGCTCTTACCTGCTGCTTGAGTGCCTCCAAAGACTCAAATTCCAATCTGGCTAGTTTCATCTGGATATGCCGTGGTTTATCAGGTATGGCAAATGCAAGGATAAACTTTAAAGCCAGGAGTGCGTGCTGAAAACAAGAAAGAGTACATGTTGATGTGATACATCAGATCATATACACAAGCAAATAAATTGATATCTAAGCAATCTAGGATCCTTTATATTAATCTTGGGTAATTTCTAACTATTGACCTGTGAAGTATCAAAGACCAAGCAGGCTCATGAGTTGTACTGAGTCCTCCCTGTTGTGGTTCATTCAATAATTTACTGACTTTATTTAATTCTTTTTTTTTTTTTGAGACTGAGTCTCACTCTGTCGCCCAGGCTAGAGGAGTGCGGTGGCACAATCTCGGCTCACTGCAACCTCTGCCTCCCACGTTCAAGCGATTCTCCTGCCTCAGCCTCCTGAGTAGCTGGGATTACAGGCAGGCACCATCACACCCAACTAATTTTTTTTGTATTTTTTAGTAGAGATGGGGGTTTCACCATGTTGGTCAGGCTGGTCTCAAACTTCTGACCTCAGGTGATCCACCCACCTCAGCCTCCCAAAGTGCTGGGATTACAGGTGTTGAGCTATCACATCGAGCCAGCTTTATTCTTTCAAACTCAGGTATTCCCATAAACTGATACGGTAATGGTACCCTCAATGTTTTATAGAAAAATGGTTTATTCTGAAGTCTTCCACAAACTCTTTTCTAGCAATGTATCTTAGTATACAATATTTGTAGTCACTCCACTCTCTGCCCAACGTCCCTGTGCTGCACTTCAGTTTGAGTTACATAAAATGTACATATATCTTAAAAATAAGGTGCCATGACTCCTCTAATCCCAATAGCATCTGGTGCATTTTCTTTTATGATGTGATAATCAATAAAGATTAATTCAATGATTGTAACCTTATGCTGCTGACTCCATATATGGTAAGTACACGGACATTATAATATGGAAAACTTAAAACCTGGCTATTATTTTTCTTTCTCATACAAGCATCATAAAGAAGTCCTCTATAACATAATGACATGAGATGTATAATTAAGCCAATGGTATTGCTTCCATTGGTAATCCCGCTGTTCAGATGTATAGGCTCAACCTACTGATGGTTCTCCAAATCCAGATCATCTTGTGTTCCAGAATCAACACCTACAGAAATCTAAGTGATCAAAAGGATACAGATGCCTCTGTGGTGACAGCATGAGTTACTAAATATTAAAAGTTGTGAATTTTAAAAGAAATATTTAAAAGGCATTAAGAAAATCAATGAGGGAGATGGAACAGCCTTTAAGAAATGTTGCATTGAATTACTGACAGAAAAAGAACAGTTGAAAAAAATTAAAAGAATTTCTTACTGTGATATTTTCAAAAGGAGGAATGAGCGATAAATAACAAGCAGATATGTCCTGGGAGAAGCATGAAATAGTGAAGGAAATCAGCATGATGCCAGAACAAACAAAAATTTAATCAGAAGACTTGAAAATCAGCAGAACCCCAGGACAGGCCAAGCAGTGCCTGGTATTAACAAGAGACACAGAATAGACCAGGGACAGACAGCCTTCATGTAAATGTGACTGCCATGACCAAAGATGACACTGAAAGATACGGATTAAGGGTCTAGAGTAGAAAAACAAGTAGATAATACAGCATGGACCAGATGATACCCTATGTTAAAATTCTGAACTGAATTAATAAAAACCTGGATAAAATCTCCAAATAATACACGAATAATTCAGAAAAGGCTATGCTGTACCATTATTTCATTCCATTAGAATACTGAGATATAATTTTATACAAGACAATCTCTTCAGTGGAAATATTAGACAAGAAATAAACAAATTAGTAGATAAAAAGAAATATTCCATGTATTTCAGAGTCTGTACAGCCTTAAGTTGCCAGAGTCCTACATGACATGACAAAGTCATGGCCCCTTTCCATCCCTCCTAATAAATCTGTACCCATTTCCTCTTCCTCAGAGTCTTGGCAGGAATTACAAAACAAAATATGCTGCTGAGGAAGGACATGCTTCCCTTGGATGTTAAGGCATCTGGAAGGTGTATTTACTCTCCTTTGGGAACCAGGACTGGCTATTAGGTAACAGAACAAGGTTGCCCAGATTTTGCTGCTATGGTTTCCATGCAAACTGTTCACAAAATTCTCATGAATTGAAAAAAGTTGGTATTGAATAAACAATATTAATCAAAACAGGATGCCATTTTAAACATTTACATAGCAATATGCTTTTATGAGTAATTCTCTACAGTTTATTTTCCAAAAAATATAGCATCTTCACAATGGTTTTCTTTAGATCGTGGCACTACAGGCAGTCTATCTTCACTTTTTAATGGACATACATTACTTTTATATGGGGGGAAAACTTACATAAAAATTAGCCAGGCATGGTGGCAGGCACCTGTAATCGCAACTACTTGGGAGGCTGAGGCAGGGGAATTGCTTGCACTTGGAAGGCAGGGGTTTCAGTGAGCTGAGATCTTGCCGCTGCACTCCAGCCAGGCAGACACAGTGAAAGACTCCATCTCAAAAAAAAAAAAAAAAAGCTGGGCAAAGTGATCACTTTGTATTCATTCATTCTGCAAATATGTGGAAAGTACTTATGCAGGGCCAGAGTGCTCAGATGGAAGCCTTCATCAACAACTTCCCAACCTTCTCTAATCTGTCATACTGATTTTCTTCCCATTTTGCCAAACTACCAGAAATTTCAACAATTATAGGTCTATTTGCTTTGATACACATTTTCTATTAAAAGTGAAAGCATCAGTGGGAAGGTTAAGGAGCATCAACTATTCACAGATATTGGTTAATTACTTTAATTAGTTGTTGCTAACAAGTTCTTTCTTGCTCTCCTCCACCCCTACCCCTAACCCCTAGGCAAATAACAATGAATACTTGGGAGTGAGGTGGGAAGACAACACAGCAGGGATAGGATCAGCTCCAACAGCAGGGGTCCTGCTTCAAGGAAGTGGTGTAAAGAGAAGCAGAAAGGAGCCAATATTGTCTCTATGGTCAGGAAAGGATATATTAGACCTTCCCCACCTCCACCCCCACTTTCTTAGCGGTTTCTCTTATCCAGGATCTAGAATTCAAGTTGAGCATCATGTTAAGTAAGCTTTTGTGTTGTAGCCTGGAAACCTAAATAACATTTATAGTCTCGTGTTTCAAACGGTCAATTTTTTGGATATTATTTATATTTTCCATACAGCCACTCTGTTTCAAGGCTGGGAACTGCTTTATGCTAACTAATCTGAGAAAGAAAAAACTGTAAAAAGCATTTTTGTCATTTTTTCTTGTTTAAATAAAAGAAAACTTGAGATAAAATAGGAATTTATTCATATTTGAAAAAAAAAAAAACACCCAAAATGAATAGTGGGGTGGAAGGAGCTTGTCTATGAAAAAAGAAGACATTTTATGCACCAGAATTGTGATTCTTCTTTTACAGTAAAACTCACAAAATTATATCCTAAACAAAGTAAAGGAGAAAAACAGTGAAGGTGGAGGAAGGGGAAGGGGAGGAGATGGGCATAATTTTAAAACTAGTAAATACAAAGAAGTTGGCTCCCCACAACAATATGCCTTAAACAGTGATTATAGGGTGTCTGAGTTGGGAAAAGGAAAAAAAGTAACAGGACCAGAGACAATTAGCACTCAGAAGCTAAATGTTTTCCAGTGCCAGTGGTAAAGTACTGCCTGCTCTGCTATTAGCACATTGCTCACCTTTGGTCACTGCAGGGTTGTCAAACCCTGGGACTCTCATGTCAGCTGCACACAGAGCCAGCAGAACCATTTTATTTTGCAAAAACTAGAAAACTTGTGACATGATCCATAGTAGTAGCTGTGTTTTGTAGTAATATGTCCCCAACCCTGTCTCTACTGAAACAGAAAATGCAAATTAGAGCTGAAAAGCTGAAAACAGAAAAGCTGAAAACAGAAAATGCAAATTAGACTTCTGAAAAGCAGATCTGATACCTACAATGGTATGTATGCAGAGTTACCTGTCTCCACTCAGATCCCAGCCACAACTGAACAAAAGGAGTGCCCTGAAAAAGGTATCCTCTGCTGATAGACAAATTACGTGCCAAATGCAAATTAATAAAAATGATTAATGGAGCAGAGATTGAAAAAAATGTTATGGAATTAGGCTCTTAGGAAAACAACCTCAGGGATTTTCATTTTAAGATGGTAGACCAAGCAGGTACATCTACTTCTTCCACTTCCCAAAGGTCCCCTGAAAAGACAGAAAGATATATTCTAAAAGGAACAACACTGGAAAATAAGAGAATTTGCCAGAACTTCTGAGGATAGGACCAAGGCAAAGGCAGGTACTCCCAAAGGAGCCTCAGAGAAGGGCCAATGTCAGATTTGACCCCACAAAGGACCCCTGGTGAGCCAGGGAGTCTGCACCAAAGTGAATAAAGAACAGTCATCAGAGAAGCTGGGACCATGAGGAGCCTTTCTCATGCCACCTTGAGAGGGAAAGAGAAAGCAGAATGAATACATTCAACTTTCTGTCTTTTCAGAGGACCGCCTGAGGGACTAGTTTCTGTCTTTTCTAAATTAGAAGGCATGTGAACTTAAAGGGCATACTTTAAATGCCTAAGGGGTGCTGAGAACAATTAAGGGCTTGTCAGCTTGTAGCAGCACCAGAGAACTTGCAGTACTACACACAGACACCAGAGGCAGCAAGAAATTACAATCTCCTGAAAAGCTGGCAAGCCTTTCTAATTGGGAAATTAGATGCATAATCCCAGAGAAGACACACTACCAGAAAAGATTTGAGTCTCTGATTCTCTAACTGGGCTGAATGGTGAAGGCCTTCCTTGTATAAAGCTAGTCTGTAATGACAGAGAGATGGCTGTTTTTCAAATGCCCAAATGCCAGCAAAAAACAAAAGGACATATGAAAAAAAAAAAGGAAAAATGGCCCAAGCAAAGAAACAGTAATTCTTCAGAAGCTGACCCAAAAGAAATGAAGATCTGTGAATTGCCTGACAGAGAATTCAAATAACTGTCTTTAAAAAGCTCAGTGAGCTATAAGAGGTCACAGACAACTAAATAAAATGAGGAAAACAATGCATGAACAGAAAGAGAATATATCAGCAATCAAATAGAAACTATAAAAAAGAATCCAACAGAAATTCTGGAGCTGAAGAATAACTGAATTGAACAAGTCACACCTAGGTATGGTGGCTCACACTTGTAATCTCAAGCACTTTGGAAGGCCAAGGTAGAGGATCATTTGAGAACAGGATTTGAGACTGGCCCAAGTAACATAGCAAGATCTCATCTCTACCAAAAAAAAAAAAAAAAAAATCAAAAACTTAGCTGGG
>NW_012116389.1:3180955-3191710 GCF_000951035.1 Colobus angolensis palliatus
AGGCGGAGCTTGCAGTGAGCTGAGATCCGGCCACTGCACTCCAGCCTGGGCGACAGAGCGAGACTCCATCTCAAAAAAAAAAAAAAAAAAAAATTCACTAGTGAGGTTCAACAGCAGATTTGAACAAGCAGAAAAAAAGAATCAGTGAACTCAGATAGGTCATTGGAAATTACTGAGTCACAGGAGCAAAAACAACACAAGAAGAAAAGTGAAGAAAGCTTAATGAAACACCATCAACTGGACCAATTATGCATTATAAGAGTTCCAGAGGAGAAGAGAGAGAAAGAAATGGGAACAGAACTTATTTGAGGAAATAATAGCTGGAAATTTCCCAAATCTGAGGAAATGTGCATCCAAATTCAAGAAGCTGAAAGGAATCCCACTAAGATGAGCCCAAAGAGGCCTACACCAAGACACATTATAATCAAACTGTCAAAATCAAAGACAAAGACAGTATCTTGAAAGCAGCAAGAGAAAAGTAATTCATCATGTACAAGGGAATTCCCAGATTATCAGCAGATTTCTCAGTAGAAAGACTGGAGGCCAGAAGAGAACAAGATGACATATTCAAAGTACTGAAAAAAAAACTCCCAACCAAGAATTCTATACCAGGAAAAATCATCCTTCAAAAACATAGGAGAGAAATAAAGACCTTTCGGATAAGCAAAAGCGGAGGAATTTCATCACTACTACAACTGCCTTACACATAATAGGCATTCCTTCAAGCAGAAGCTCAAGGACACTAGACAGCAACACAACAGCATAAGAAAAAATAAACTCTCTAGTAAAGGTAAATATATAGACAAACAAAAAATCCTTTAATAATGCGATGGTGGTATATAAATCACTTTAAATTGTAGTACACACTTTAAAAGACAAAAACATAAAACTAACTACAAAAGAATACTAATGGATCAAAAAATGTAATTTGTGGCTGGGTACTATGCCTATAATTCCAGCACTTTGAGAGGCCTAGGTGGGTGAATCATTGAGCCTCAGGAGTTTGAGACCAGCCTAAGCAATATGGTAAAACTCTGTCTCACAAAAAAAATACAAAAATTAGCCAGGCATGGTGGCCCATGCCTATAGTTCAAGCTACTTGGGAGGCTGAGGTGGGCGGATCACCTGAGCCCAGGGAAGTTGTGGTTGCAGTGAGCTGCGATTGTGCCACTCCATTCCAACCTGAGTGACACAGTGAGACCCTGTCTCAAAAAAGAAATAATGTTCTTTGTGACACTGATAATAAAAAGTGGTAAGGGGAAAATGTAAAGGAGAAGATTTTTTTGCATGCTGCTAAAGTTTTTATCAGTTTCAACTATAAGATATTTTATGTAATCCCCATGGTAACTACAAAGAAAATATCTGTAAAAGATACAAAAAAGAAAATGAGAAAGGAATCGAAGCAAGTTCCTACAAAAAAAAAAAATCAACAAAATACAAAGGAAGGCAGCAAGACAGAAAAAGTGCAGCAAAATAATTACAAGACATACTGAAAGCAATAATCAAAATGGCAATTGTAAGTCTGCTCTATCAGTAATTAAGTGTGAATGGGTTAAACTCCCTGATCAAAAGACATAGAGTGGCTGAATGGATTTTAAAAAAACAGAACAAAACAAAAAACAAGATCCAATTACCTGCAGATGTAAAGACATACATATAATGAAAGTTCAGGAATGAGGAAAAATGCTCATTTTCATTTACCATGAAAATGGTAACAAAAAGAGAGCCAGAATGACCATACTTATATCAGACAAAACAGACTTTAATTAAAAAACGGTTATAAGAGACAAATGAGGATATTATGTAAAAATGAAAGGGTCAATTTACTAAGAAGACATAACAATTATAATTGTATATGCATCTAACATCAGAGTACCAAATATATGAAACAAATATTGACAGAATTGAAGGAAGAAATGAACACTAATACAGTACCAGTGGGAGATTTCAATACTGCACTTCAATAATGGATAAACCAATCAGACATAAGATCAATAAGGAAGCAGAGGACTTAACATCACAAACCAATTTAACCTAATAGATATATACAGAACACTCTACCCAGTAACAACAGAATAAACATTCTTTTCAAGTCCATATAAAAGATTCTCCAGTATAGATCATACCTTAGGCCACAAAACAAGCCTTAACTAATTTAAAAAGACTGAAATCATACCAACTATCATTTCTGACCAAATGGAATGGAACTAGAAATCAAAAGCAAAAGGAAACTGGAAAATTCACAAACTGTGGAAATTAATACACTCTTGAATAACCAATGAGTCAAAGAAGAAATCACAAAGGAAATCAGAAAACATCTTGAAACAAATGAAAACAAAAACACAACACACCAAAACTTATGGGACACAGCAACGACAGTACTAAGAGGGAAGTTTATAGTGGTAAATGCTTACATTATAAAAGAAAGAAAGATCTCAAGTCAATAACTTGACTTTAACCTCAAGAAACTACAAAAAGAACCAACTAAAGTTAGCAGAAGAAAGGAAATAATAAAGACGAGAGCAAAAATTAAAAAGAGAATAGAAAAACAACAGCAAAAAAAAAGTCAACAAAAGTAAGAGTTGGTCTTTTGAAAAGATCAACAAAATTAAGAAATCCTTAGGCTAGACTAATGAAGAAAAAGACTCATACAGCAAAAATCAGAAATGTAAGAAGAAACATTACAACTGATGCCACAGAAATAAAATATAAGAGACGACTAAGAACAATTATACACCACTAAACTGGATAAACTAGAAATAAATAAATTCCTAGAAACATGCAACCTACCAAAACTGAATCATGAAGAAAAAAAATCTGAACTGAACTATACTAGTAAGGAGATTGAATCGGTAATGAAAAACCTACCAACAAAGAAAAGTCCAGGACCAGAGAGCTTCATGGGTGAATTTCACCAAACATTTAAAGAATTACCAGCAATACATCTTGAATTCTTGCAAAATACTGACAAGAAGGGAATACTTCCAAACTCATCTTATGAGGTCAATATCACTGTGATACCAAAACCAAAGACATAATTAAAAAAGAAAACCATAGTTCAATATCCCTAATCAATACTGATGCAAATTCCTTAACAAAATACTAGCAAACCAAATTCAACAACACATTAAAAAAACTTACACATCATGACCAAGCAGGATTTATTCCTGAACTACAAGGATGGAACAACATATGTAAACCAATCAACATGATACACCACATTAACAGGATGAAGGACAAACCACATTATTTTAATTGATGCAGAAAAAGTATATGACAAAAATTCAATACCCTTTCACGATAAAAACACTCAACAAACTAGGAGTAGAAAGAAATTATCTTAACATACTAAAGGTTATATACGAAGAAGCCTAGAGCTAACATCGTATCAAATGATGGAAAACTGAAAGCTTTCCCTCTAAGATCAGGAACATGGTGACGAATGCTTAGTCTTGCCACTTCTTGTCAACAAAGTACTGGAAGTCCAGTACTTTCTTAATTGTCAGAGCAATTAAGAAAATAAATAAATAAAAATAAATAAAAGGTATCCAAATTGGAAAGTAGTAAAATTATCTCTGTTTGTGGATTACATTACTTTAAATGCAGACAACCCTAATTCTACACACATACACACACACACCCTCATTAGAATAAATGAACTCAGCAGAATTGTAGACTACAAAATCAACACACAAAAATCAGTAACATTTCTATATACTAACAATGAACAAATTTGAAAAGGAAATTCAGAAATCAATCATTTTTACAATAGCATCAAAAAGAATAAAAATACTAAAATACTTAGGAACAAATGTAACCAAGGAGATGAAAAACGTGTACACTGAAACCACAAAACATTGCCACAAGAAATTGAAGACTACACAAATAAATGAAAAGACATTCTGTGTTCATGTGCTGTATTAAAACTCTTAATATTGTTAAAATGTGTATATCACCCAAAGTGATCTATAGATTCAATGCAATTTCTATCACAAAAGATTCTTAATCTCCAGCAGGGTCAGCAAACTTCTTAAAAGGCCACAGAGTAAGTATTTTAGGCTTTGCAGCACACAATCTCTGTCACGATTACTCAACTCTACCATTCCTTGCAACACGAAAAGCAAAATATAAAAACAAATGGGTGTGGCTGGGTGCCAATACAACTTTAATAATAGGTGGCAGGAGGATTTGGTCCTTTGGCTGGGGTTTGCCATCCTTTGGTACAGATTGTATAGAAAGACTGAAAACTCTATTTAATTAGTTAATTAACTTACATGTATTTGTTAAAAGATGAGAAAGCATCACAAAATTTGTGTCTCAATAACATAATGACTAGGACTCTTCCCTGGAGTTTAAAAGGAATTCTCTGGCAGTGTCTTCAGGCCCTATGCCCTGGTGGACATCCTGAGAAGGTGTGGGTGTCTACGACCCAGCTCACCTTGCTCCACTCCAACCAAGCTCCATTCCTGGTGTGCTGAGCATCCACACAGGGAATGACAGGGAATCACTAATATCACAAAAGGCCTAGGCCTCTGGGCTGTCTGCATGGGCGACTTCCCAAGATCAGTCAAGTGAACAAGGAGTTGGACTTAAAAGATGTAGAGCAAACCCCTGAAGATTTGCTGAAAAATCAACTCATAAAAAGCAGATTAACAGGAGAAAAGATGTGATATGGATTCAGTTAATGAGAACTCAGGGAAGTGATCAGCAGTTAATTGTTTTCTTCTTTGGTAGGTCTGGACTTTAGGCAGACAAGGGAACTTTAGAGAATCCAATGCTTTGAGAGAGATGGTATGGGGGAGATCAGAAAGACGTTGAGTTCAGCATGTCAAAGTGCAGTATTTGGGGGTATTGGTTTCTGAGCCTCAATAAAGATTAATAGAAAGCTGGAAGCTAAAAGAAGTATACAGGGAAAAAAGGGAAAATGTTAGGAGAGTCAAAAAAATGAGAGGGAGAACTGGTCAGTATAAAAGCATGAAAAGTATTTTACTTCCTTCTCTCTTTCTCTCTCTCTCTTTCTCTCTTTCTTTGATGGAGTCTCGCTTTGGAGCCCAGGCTGGAGTACAGTGGCGCAATCTCGGCTTACTGCAAGCTCCGCCTCCCGGGTTCACACCATTCTCCTACCTCTGCCTCCCGAGTAGCTGGGACTACAGGAGCCCGCCACCATGCCTGGCTAATTTTTTGTATTTTTAGTAGCGACGGGGTTTCACCATGTTAGCCAGGATGGTCTCGATCTCCTGACCTTGTGATCTGTCTGCCTCGGCCTCCCAAAGTGTTGGGATTACAGGCATGAGCCACCGCGCCTGGCCTTTTTTTTTTGTTTTTGTTGTTTGTTTTGTTTGTTTGTTTTTAGACAGAGTTTCACTCTTGTTGCCCAGGCTGGAGTGCTATGGCACAATCTCGGCTCACTGCAACCTCTGCCTCCTGGGTTCCAGCTATTCTCCTGCCTCAGCTTCTTGAGTAGCTGGGATTACAGGCATGCACCACCATGCCTGGCCAATTTTTTTGTATTTTTAGTAGAGACGGGTTTCACCATGTTGGCCAGGCTGGTCTTGAACTCCTAACCTAAGGTGATCCACCTGCCTTGGCCTCCCAAAGTGCTGGGATTACAGGCATGAGCCACCACACCCGGCTCCTTCTCTATTTCATCATTTAATAGAAAAGGGGATTGGGGGAAATATCAATTAGACCAAATGAACAGAAGAAAATAATCTAAAGGTTTACAGATAAATTAAATCATGTATCTCCTCGGCTCTTCTCTCTTAAAATATAATCTCCATTGTAGGCACCTGCTAATCAAGAGGCTTGTTGTAATTGAGGGACACTGAATGATGGGGTTGTCATTTGTCACTGGGGTAAGAAAGCTGGCTTTCAAGGCTTTGGCATGCCCTGTGTCACCAAAGAACACATCTTATACAGCTTAAAGCAATTTACATGTGTTAAAGTTTGTTTTCCTCTCATTCAGAGCCACATTTCATGCACAAAGCAGTTTCTAGAGCAGATTTGATGATGGTGAAAGGAAATAAAATCTGTAAGAGGGTTATGTGTGATTTGGAGCTTGCTTTGTTTTTTCAACAATTATTTTGATCACTTGACAAGTAAAAAAACCAAGGAACATAAAAAACTGTGTGCCCGGAAATATTCTCTAACTAAGGCCTACAAAGCAAAGTGATATCTTAAGATTATGATTTCATTCTACTATATACTTACTTCATTTACTTTAATTGTATCAAGTGAGAATTTAAGTCACAATGGAGAAATACACATTTGTAAACCTTAAATTGAGAGCTATAAGGCAGATGTGGTACCGCAGGGGCCACAGGAAAGTTGGTGGCTCGACAACAGTGCAAGGAGAACATACAATCGACCTCCTGCGGTCACCTGACACAGTCATGGCGAGGAGGGCAGGGTGCAGGACACTCCAGGTGGCCTAAATATACCGATTCAAAGACAAAGAATGTCAGAGTTAGAATAAAAAGCAAGGCTCAACTATGTTAACTGCAAGAAATCCATCTTAAATAGAGGGATTCAGGTTAAAAGTTAAGACATGCTGGGAGGCCAAGGCGGGCAGATCATGAGGTCAGGAGATTGAGACCATCCTGGCTAACACGGTGAAACCCCATCTCTACTAAAAATACAAAAAAGAAGCCAGGTGTGGTGGCGGGCGCCTGTAGTCTCAGCTACTCGGGAGGCTGAGGCAGGAGAATGGCGTGAACCCGGGAGGCGGAGCTTGCAGTGAGCTGAGACTGCGCCACTGCACTCCAGCCTGGGCTACAGAGCAAGACTCCATCTCAAAAAAAAAAAAAAAAAAAAATTAAGAGATGCACACATATCTTGGTTTCTAACACCACTGTCCAAAACAAAGGAACCAGAGCTCCTTGGAAAAATGGCTGAGTCTAGGACCAAGGCAGGAGATATACAAGATGAGTCTTATCAGATAAAAACTAAGGAAATCTGAAAAAAGCACGAACTTTAGTTAATAATAACATATGAAAAGTTGTTCACTAATTATAACAAGTGTACCATACCAGTGTTAGATGTTAAAAGCAGGGGAAGCTAGCTATGGAGTACATGGGAACCATCAGTTCCAGCTTGTCAACTTTTCTGTAATCTAAATCTTAAAATTAAAAACTTTATTTTAAAAAGACTTTTATCATATATATGTCTCCCAAAATCACAGGTAAAACAATGAAGAATTAAACTAAGATTCCAGAGAAACCATCTAAAAACAACTCAGCAAAATCTGCTAAACCAGTTATCAGGTTAAGGGTGAATATCCTGAAAATGACCTACATGTCCCAAATCTAAGACCATGTTTCCTTACATCAGAAATATCATTGCCTACAACTGAGGAAATGCATTTTTTAAAATATTTTTTGTTTCTGAGACAGGGTCTCACTCTGTCACCCAGGCTGTGTAGTGGCACTATCTCAACTCACTATAACCTCTGCTTGCCAGGCTCAAGTGATCTTCCCACCTCAGCCTCCAGAGTACCTGGGACTACAGGTGTGCACCACCACATCCAGCTAATATTTGTATTTTTTGTAGAGATGGGGTTTTGCCAGGTTGCCCAGGCTGGTCTTGAACTCCTGAGCTCAAGCAATCTTCCCACAGCCTCCCAAAAAGCTAGGATTACAGAACACCAAACCCAGCCTTTATTCTGTCAGGAGCTATCCAAACACTGATGAGAGTAAAGACAAGAAGCCTGGCATAGAGGGAAACATATAGATAACACTGTGTGTAGAATTCTTAGAGTGGGTGATCACTTCGTGACCTCCACTGTCATCAGCTTTGGGGCCCAGGGTTCATGTTCTACATTTCATTGTGCCTTAGGGCCTAACAGAGCATGTAGATTCAGGAAGGAATGCTTCCCATCTTCTACTTCTCAGATTGCATTTAAATCTTGTCGAACTTATCGGCAATAACTTAAGCTTCTCAGGTTTTGCTTTAATGTAACCTTTGATATCTTTGTCAGAGTAAGGGAAGTGGGAAAAATGTATCGAGGCAATGGACACAGAAGAAAGGGGATGAAAAAAGTAAAGCCAACTGGCAAGTCTTTGCTCTGAGAGAGAGAAATTCCGTACAATTGAACAGACAATTTATAACAAACAAAAAAAGAGCTAAAACTTTTTTAACTACCTATTTTTTTCAAAGAGAACATTTTCTGTTCTCCACTGATATATTTTCTTGAAGAAAATACTGGTTTATGGTTTATTACTTGTTATGTTCTTAAGGTATGCTTGAGGAACACTACTGTCAGAAAAGTAAGGAGAAATTTGAACTACTTCTTTGAGAAAGTCAGGTTTTCACTAGGGAGACCCTCTCAGTTACAAAATGACAATAACAATCAATTTTAACAACTCAGGACTTGCCATACCAAAAACACTCAAGGGAAGATAAATATTCACAGGTAGATAAGAATAATATTTAAGGTTTAACAACAGCAAAAGCGATTTATCCTAGCTATTCTGAATTTGTTATTTAAAAATGTATATACCTATATCTTTTTGAACTATAGTTTGAAGGTAACGCAGTCACATGGTCAGGAAAAAAGGTATATAGTGATACCCCTATCCCTGCCCTCATCTTCCCAATGCCCCACTGTGCCTCCTGCCCACATGTACAATCAGAATATATTAATATTTTCTCCATTTTTATATAAAAGGAGCACACAGAAATACTGTTCAGCATTTTCCTTTTTTGTATTTCCTAATATTAGAGATCTTTCCATATTAGTACCTAGAGAGCACCCATAATTTATCAACCAGTGATGGACATTTACACTATTTCAAATATTTTTGTTATTAGTAAGGGTGCTGTAATAAATTTCCTCCAACATTTGTCATTTTATGCATAGGCAAGTATATTTGTGGAATACATTCCCAAAGACAGAACTGCTGGGTCAAAGGATACACACAGTTGTAATTTAAGTAGATTCTGTCAAATTGTTCTGTACATGGCATTAAGCAGGCATGTATAATCAGCAGCTGAATATGAGACTGTCTGGTCCTCCACAGCCTTGTCAACACAAGGGAATATCCCTCTGGTGGATTTCTGCCAATCTGATAAGGTGACAACAGGTGTTTCAGTTTAGTTTCCACTTGCCTATCTTACTCTGAATGATGTTGAGCATCTATTCACACACTTAACAGCCATTTGCATTTTGCTTTTTTTGTAAACTTTCTGTTCATAATGAAAAGCATTTGAGAAGGTTGAAGGATTGGAGAAAGGGGAAGAAAGAAGAAAGACACTGATTCCAGGTCTGTACAAGTACAAACAACTCATTTTTTGGCTTAAATTTAAACTATATATTAGAACATGTTAAACTCTAATGAAGTTCTCTATTTTTTATTAAGAGATTTTATTTTTTAAAGCAGTTTTAGTTTTGCAGAAAAACTACACAGAAAGTAGAGTTGCTGTATATCTGTCATTCTCCCAGTTTCCCCTATTATTAAGATCTAACATTTGTATTAGTCATCTGCTACAACTGATGAACCAATATGATACATTATTATTAACCAAGCCCCACAGTTTACATTAGGGTTCACTATACAGGTTTTCACAAATGCATTGTTATGGCTTGAACGTTTGTGTCCCCACGAATTCACATGTTGAAGTGCTAACCTCCAACACGATGGTTTTAGGAGGTAGGGTGCTAGGGAGGTAATTAGATTTAGATGATGTCGTAAGGGTGGAGCGTCAATGACGGGATAGTGCCCAGATAAGAAGTGGAAGAGAGACACTAGAGCTTCCTCTGTCTACCACAGGGATTCAAGAAGGCCTAAAAATCAAATCTGCCAGCATCTTCATCTTGGACTTCTCAATTTCCAGAAGAATGAAAAATAAATGTCACTTAGGCCACTTGGTCTGGTATTCTGTTATAGCAGCTTGAGCTGAGACATACATTGTGTCATGTATCCACCATTACAGTAGCTATCATACATGATAGTTTTACTGCCCTAAAAATCCCCTGTGGTTCACTTATTCATTCCACACTTCCTCCCTTGCATCTCTTCCCTTCCCCTCAACTCCCAGCTGCCACTTATCTTTTTACTGTCTCTATAGTTTCGTCTTTTCTAAAGTGTTATATATTTGGAATCATATAGTATATAGCCTTTTCAGACTGACTTCTTCCACTTAGGAACTGGCATTTAAGGTCCCTCCATGTCTTTTCATGGCTTGATAGCTCATTTCTTCTTCTTAACAGTGATTATTATTCCCTCATATAGATGTACAACAGAATTTTATCCACTCATCTACTGAAGGACATCTTGGTTGCTCCCAAGTTTGGACAATCATGAATAAAGCTGCTATAAACATCCATCTGCAGGTTTGTGTATGGACATAAGTTTTCAACCCATTTGGTTAAATACCAAGGAGCATGGCTGCTAAATCATATGGTAAAAGTATGCTTAGTTTTCTAAGAAACTGCCAAACTGTCCTCCAAAGTGGCTGTACCATTTCGCATTTGCACAGCAATGACTGAGCTATTGGATAGTTTGTTTATGGATTTTTTTTCTTTTTTGGGGGAGACAGAGTCTCGCTCTGTAACCCAGGCTGGAGTGCAATGGTGCGATCTCGGCTCATTGCAACTTCTGCCTCCCGGGGTTCAAGTGATTCTCCTGCCTCAGCATCCTTAGTAGCTGGGATTACAGGTGTCCACCACCATGCCACACCTGACTAATTTTTGTATTTTTAGTAGAGATGGGGTTTCACCGTGTTAGCCAGGATGGTCTCGATCTCCTGACCTCAAGT
>NW_012116389.1:3193588-3195251 GCF_000951035.1 Colobus angolensis palliatus
AAGGAAAAAAAAAAAAAGAAAAATTACATATCTAGCTTTTCACCTATGCCAGAATTACATGTCTCAGATAATTCCCTGGTTATGATAAGGAAATCATATGTCAATAACTTTGTCATTTGCAACACACTTTTATAAATCAAGTTATAAACGTGAAATAAGATTCCTGAACATAATATTCAAGTCCACATGAACTAAAGCCATAAGAAAGGTACCCTGCACTCTGGAAAATATTGATGAGAACATTCATGTCATCTTTTTGTAATATAATGGATTACAGTTCAAAAAGCACTTCCTTCAAACTTTGGCAGAGTCCTGAAAAACTGCATTTTGGTCATAAGTTCCTTAAGCTTCTAATCCATTCACAGATGAACTTCTATAAATGGATTAGGTATCTGCGAAGTCCAGGCATTGTTTTCTATTGCTTAGGCTTTATAATATAGCACTGATATTTTATATAGTCATACGGTTAATGCCAATCTGATTAGAAGAAACTCCCTATTTTCAAAGTATATCACAGCACAAATCTGAAGTTTATAATTTTGAGATTACTTTGAGTCACAGTCCCTAAGCACATCCTTGCAGGAACAGTTGCTTAAGGAGTTGGACCTTGAGAGAGGCAACACTCAGAGTATAAGGGAACTTCAGAGAATGCTGGGATATGCTGCCAAGATGTCCCATCAGAACTGATGGAATTATTCTCCCAGCTGCTGCAAGGGCTACTAGAAGACACACCTGAGCTGATGAGAGCCACCTTGACCACACTCGCTCCTTTCTCCTGAGGCTACTGTACCCACTGACTAGTCTATCAGGATGGAAAACAATAACCTGGCCATTCCAGCTTCAGAGCTCCCTATGAAATCAGCTGAGGCTTTGTTGCCCAACTTCTCCCTCTATTCAATCGGCTTCCCTTCCCATTCCTTTCAAGTGTTGATTCTCAAGAGCTTTCTCTAATGAAAGTCCTACACACTAGTCTCCATATCAGAGTTTGCTTGCTGGGAAACCTGACCTGTGACAGTAATCAATTTTAAAATGAGGATTTTTAAATCACCTTTTTATGGCTTTGTCTAGGTAGTGGTGGTTAGGGATGAAGGGTGGGGGTTATGGGGTGGGAAGGAGGGTTTGCAAAAGAAACACAAAACAATTTTTTTGCATACAAGGTACAATTTAGCTGAGGAGTCCAAATACACTTACGTAAGACTATAAAGTAATGTAAATGAAGTTTAAAGAAAACACCCAAGAAATTATACATTCAAATAACTGTGGTTCACTTAGCATTGAGTTTGAGAGGCTCTATGCTTACTCTAGCGAAATGGAATTGCAAAGTCACAGAAGATTTTTGGAACTCTTAGATATCTAGTCACAGTGAGTAAGTGAAAATGGCTTTCTGTTGTTGATTTTCTACTCCCAACTATATGAGGCAGTTTGGCTACCGATAAACTCCCAAGATTTGGTATTAAATTATTTTTGGGCTGGGCATGGTGGCTCATGCCTGCAATCCCAGCACTTTGGGAGGCTGAGGCGGGCGGATCACCAGGTCAGGAGATCGAGACCATTCTGGCTAATACCGTGAAACCCCATCGCTACTAAAAATACAAAGAAAAAAAAATTGGCTGGGTGTGGTGGCGGGCGCCTGTAGTCCCAGCTACTCAGGAGGCTAAGGCAG
>NW_012116389.1:3196831-3212518 GCF_000951035.1 Colobus angolensis palliatus
GCGCCCGGCCTATCTTCTTTCTCTTTTATTGCTTGTGCTTTTGGTGTCACATCTAAGAACCACTGTTTAATTCAAATTCACAAAGATTTATATCCATGTTTCTTCTTAGGAGTTTTCTAGTCTTGGCTCTTATACTTAGGTCTTTGATCTATTTTGAGTTATTTTTTGCATATAGTGTGGGGTAGGGATCCAATTTCATTCGTTTGCATATGGCTATCCAGTTGTCCCAGCACCAAGTGCTGAAAAGATTATTCTTTCCCATTCAATTATCTTGACACCCTTGTTGAACACTATATGTGAGAGTTTATTTCTGGCCTCTCAGTTCTATTGCATTGGTCTATAAGTCTGTCCTTATGCCGGTATTACATATTGTATCCTTCTTAAGGTATCCACTTATATGCATTCATTCATCAAATGCTCAGTAGGCAACTACCACATACCAGACACTCTCTAGGTGCTGTAGATTGGAACTAAACTTAAGCACAGCTGGAGTTTACCTTTTTGGAGAAGACACATGATTAAACTATTCATAAGTAACATACATAGCATGTCAGAGAGTGGTATCACTTATGAAACAAAGAAGAAGAAGTTCTGGTAGGAGGACTAAAATGTAAACAGGATAGCCAGGGGAAGGTGACTCTCAATAAAGACCTGAAGGAAGGAGGCTTTCTTCTGGGGAAAAAGCATGTTGGGTCAAGGGAAAGGCAAATGTAAAAGCCCTGAGGCAGTAGCCTGGCTGTTCAAGGAACACAGAGGAAGGCCTCTGTGTCTGGAATGAGTTGCAAGAATGTGAGAGGAGTTGATGATAAGGGCAGAGAGATAATCAAGGGCCTGATTCTATAGGATTTCAAAAGTCATAGTGAGGACACTGGCTTTTATTTTAAATCAGATTGGAACCTGCTGGAGGTTTCTGGATGGAGGAGTAATGTTATTAACAAAACCACTCTGGCTGCTGTGTTGAGACCAGACAAAAGCAGAAGGGTGGCCCAAGGATGAAGCCCAAGACAGTCTGGCCATCAGAGAGGGAGAGTGGGCAAGAAGCACACACAACAAAACATACACACAAAAAAAGGGAGAGAGGCAGAGAGAAAGGGAGGGGAGGAGATATGAAAGGAGGGAAGGAGGAGGAGACACTACAGAGTGGCCAAAAGTGATGTAGGGACCTGAAAATCAAGTGAAAATAATGTTTCCAGGAAAAAGGTGTCAGGTAAGGTGAGGTCTGAGAAAGGACCATGGCATTAGCAAGGTGCTGATCACCAGAGACCTTGAGAAGTGGTTTCTTGGTGGACTAATGATTCAAGATAATATGAAAGAAGAGGAATTGAAGACAGTAAGCATGAACAATTTACCCGAGTTTTGTTTAAAGACAAATGAGGCAGTAACTAGAGGGAAATGTGAGGCCAGGGTGGAAGAAATAATAGCATGTTTATGCACCGATGAGAAAGGGATATAGACAATGCAAGCGAGAGTGAGGGAGTCTCCTGGAGCCTGTGCTGGAGAGATGTGAGAGAATGGGATCCAGCCCCTGAGTGTGGAGGTGTCCCTCATGGGGCACAGATGTAGGCCATCTGCAGTGACAGGAGAAAAGGTCAAATACACGGGCACAAATGCATGCAGGTGTTATAGTCGGCGGGAGTTTTCATGTAGTGCGCCCATTTTCTCAGTGAGGTAGGAAGCAAGGTCATGAGCCAAGAGCAAGGGAGGGAAGGAGGCACTGGAGGACTGAGGGAGGAGAAGGCATGAAACAGTCATGTGGGAGGGCAGGAGAGAGAATGACCATGGAAATACACATGCATGCCAAGCAGCACTGAGGGCTATTTGAGGTCAGTGATTAGGAATCTAAAGTGAGGCAGGTCACGAGTCAAGGGTATGACTGTGGAGGTGGGAGGCTGAGATCAGAAGGAAGGCAGGTCAGTGGAGGAGAGGTCAAGGATGTCAGCAGCCATGGATGTGGAAGGAGTGACAGGTACGTGTATTAGAGAGGTTCTGCAGAGACAGGGGTGAGTCAGGCCCTTAAGTCCTTGAGGAATGGGGGCAAATGGGGTAAGCCAGGCTAGGTACTGGAAATCAACTAGTCAGCAGGATAACAGGACCATCTTCCACTTCACGGATCCTTTCTGGGGCCAGCTAATTTAACTGTTCTGACTGGTTGATTATTTCTCCTTTCACCACCCTGAGAACCCTTCTCAAAACTTCACTGGGCTGGGCTGCATGTGTGATCTTTTCCTAAGGGTTTCTGAATGAACTACACTTAAAATTTTTCCAGACACCATCAGTCAAACAAACACTGGTTCCAAACTGTTTTTTTTTTTTTTTTTTCAACAGATGCTGAACTTAGGTCCTCAGGTGCAAAGATGAATATATAAAGATATATAAAAACAAATTATAATATCCTGTGGTACATGACGCAGTATTTACTTGTTAGAGTAACATATTCCCGCACTGCTATTCTACAGCAAGTTCAATATGCAACAGGAAAAAAGACTTGCGTTAACTCTAATTTATGATGCATAGGGATGAAGAAAAGCAAAAAGAATAACATTAAAAAAAAATTTAAGTACCTACTACATGATGATAATTTCTTTAAATAGAAATTGATGTGCTATATTTGCCTACTCCTCAGATAACTTGGGCTGGTTCCCTCCCTGGGAACCTGGGCTCAGCAGGTGAACAGGTAAGGCAGTCACCAACACCTGCACAGTCATTAGGAAGAAAGGAAAAGGATGCTACAAAAATAGAATCTGCAGACACTGCAGTTTATAATTAATGATACTCTCAACTGCATTTTTGAGTGTCATCTTTTATACAAAATGTATATATTTTAAAGCCCCAGAGGTTCTATGTTATACTGATGGCACAGTGTTTTGCCTTAAAGATGCTAAAGATCTGCTAAAAACCTGGGCATTTTCTTCACATGTGCTCTGAGGTAAGCTCTTGCACACATCCACAAGGAAGCAAATAGAAGCCTGTGCATACTTATGTAGCTCTGGCTTTAGAAGCAAAGAGTTGTTTACCGGTAGGAAAACGGATAAGAAAACTTTGGTGTATTCAGAAAATGGATATCTGCATAGCAGTCAGAAGCAATGAACCAAATTCATATATAGCCACATAGACAGATATGATAAACACTGAGTGAAAAAGAATTAGAGATTCAGAGTCCAAAGCCACGCTCATAAATTACAACACACCCAAACACACAATTTAAATGAGTGAAAGGTGGAAGGAAAGGACATATATTAAACATGCCATTGGTGCCTACAAAAGGGAGGGCCACAGATGTAGGAATTAATACAATTACAAAGGTGTCTGTGACATGAAGTGAAGAGTAGGATCACTTTAATTTTGTGTACCTGAAGTGGCAGTGGTCATGGGGAAAGTAGATAGCTGTGTTCCTATGAGTGAAACATAGTAAGTATGGTTTTTTCATACTTACAATTTTCTTGTATTTTTTACTTGTAAATCTTGCTCCAGAGCCATCTATAATGTACCATAACAATGCACCCAACAGTGCACTACCATTCTATAACTTGACATGTTTTGGCACAATCATCATTTCAATTTATGAATGGTATATAATAGAAACTAGAATAAAAGTTGCCAAAAAACAAATTAGCTAATGCTAAATCTAATGAAGAATAAAGATTTGATTACGCTTTGAAATAAAGTCAGAGAGAAAAGTAGAAAAAAAACTCCTTTGGTATTGAACTTGACACTGTGATTAGTAACTTAGCACACAAAATGCTTCTTAGCAGATTGCTAAATACACATATCAAAGTTAACCTTGACAGTTAATAACTTATTGCAAAAATATGCTTGTATTAGTCCATTTTCACACTACTATGAAGAACTTCCCTGAGACTGGGTAATTTACAAAGGAAAGAGGTTTAATTGACTCACAGTTCTGCATGGCTGGGGAGGCCTCAGGACACTTACAATCATGGCGGAAGGTGAAGAGGAAGCAAGCACCTTTTTTAGAAGGCAGCAGGAGTGAGCAGGGAGTGAGAGAGGAACTATCAAACACTTATAAAACCACCAGATCTCATGAGAACTCACTCGCTATCATGAGAACAGCATGGGGGAAACTACCCCCATGATCCAATCACCTCCTTCCCTGGACACGTGGGGATCACGGGTCCCTCCCTCAAATGTGAGAATTACAATTCAAGATGAGATTTGAGTGGGAACACAGAGCCAAACCTCCTTCACTTTAGAATACATGTATGTTTCCTATAGGTTCCTCATTCATTACATGCTTTTTGTTTGCCATCTCTAAACTGCAAATTACTTTCTAAAATAAAATCAACTGCAAGGAGGAGATCAGTACCAGGTGGAAATCAAATTAATGTGTTCTGAGGCGCGGCCACTTGAAATGCTCAGTGCAATATGGAGAGTTCTGCAGTGGTGTACCTGGGGCTTGAGGAGCTTGTAGTCCTGATCAACCAAGATGAAGATGCAAGGGCCCTCCCATTCCCCACCCCCTACCCTGTTCCTATTCCTATGGGAGTTTGTGTGGGATCTTGGAATAATCACTTAAGTTTCTTTGTCTCCCTTTCATTGACTGACACTGAGCTCTAGGCAACAAAGACAGTAGACAACCACACATTGGAAGAGGAGTCAGAACTCTCACTTTGTTCCTAGCTTGTTAACCTATAAAAGGGGAGATGACAACACATCCCCACTGTGCTATATATCATCTTTGCCATTTGTGAAACAAAAATATTAAAACCCTGAAGACTTGCTATAAATGCTGACCCTGGAGTCCTAGTCAAGAGACCCCTTACAATGGAGACCACTGTGCAACAAGATCCTTTTATCACCCCACAGATGAATCTCCTTAAAGACAGACACACTTTACAAAAATCTGTTCTAAGGAGAAGTTTAACAAAGAATCCAGGATACCTGTTTTTCCCTTCTTGGAAGGATGTTTCTAGCAATAAGACCATGTTACCCTGCAAAGTTTTAAAATTTAAGCGGACATAATTTGATTTGCTCCACCAAATTTCTCCACATCCTCCTTTTACTTACCATAACAATAAAATATTCTGAAAATATTTCTACATAGGAAATATTTCTACAAGAATTCTCTTACAGGACGCCATAGACAAGAAATGCAGAGAGCTTTCAATCTCTCATTAGGCTTAAATCTACTTCTTTTCTTTTTTTTTCTTTTTTACTTTAAGTTCTGGGACACATGTACTGAATGTGCAGGTTTGTTACATAGGTATATATGTGCCATGGTGGATTGCTGCACCTATCAACTTGTTATCTAGGTTTTAAGGTCTGCATACATTAGGGATTTGTCCTAATGCTCTCCCTCCCCTTTCCCGCTACCCCCTGACAGGCCGGGTGTGTGATGTTCCTCTCCCTGTGTCCACGTGTTCTCATTGTTCAGCTCCCACTTATGAGTGAGAAGATGCGGTGTTTGGTTTTCTGTTCCTGTGTTAGTTTGCTGAGGATGATGATTAAACCGATTTCTTATATGCCCTTCCAAATCAATGTCTCTACAACAGTGAAACAAAGTCTCTGAGCCCCTTGAATTAAGTCCAACCAAGTGGAACATAAATATATGAGAACAGAAAGGCAGTACTGTTTAATGCCATTAGGTGGGCTCTAAAAGCAACAGCTAGCTACATGTGTCACTCTCACAGGGTGGCACTTCTCATTTTTTTTTTCCTGACTCGCTTTCTGTCCAACCACCACCACCCGACCTCCTGCCACTAAGTTGTTTTTATCTTTTGTTCTCTTCTTTCAGTAGCCACAACTTGCTCCAGGATTCAGTGTTGTTGAATGAAAAGGACCAGTCAATGCTCAGATCCCATTTCTACCTGATGCACTTCCTTAGTAAATGGAGGATAACCAAATTGAGCATCATCCAATTCAGTGAGTATAACAAGGTGGTATTATCAGAGAGAGGGCAAGGTTTCTACAGATAGAGAGTCTTCCGTGAAGGAGCTAAGGATGAGGGAGGGCTTGCTGGCAATGAAACAAGGTTTTAGAGGGCTCACGGAAATATCTGCCAGGAGAAGAATGGCTTGTGGAGAGGAAGCTCCAAGTGGGGAGTGAGGAGAATGTGGCCAGGAGGTGACAGGGCTAAGAGGAATGATGGAGCTGCCAGTTTCTGAGTGGGACCCTCCTGAGGAAGGTGCTTCCCACTGGCCCAGAGCTAGTGAGTGCTTCCTGCCAGTGCCTGTCTGGAGCTTCTGCTCAGGCCTCCAACCATTCAAGGGGGAAAGTGCTTTTTGTGCCTCAGATGGTAGGAGCTGGTGAGGACTTGGCCATGACAGGAGGGACTGAGCTCCAGGCTAGCGGGTTAGTTTTAACACTTCCACCATCATGGCTGGCCCTGACAGTGGAGCTACTCCTCAGTGGCCCATCCCAGCTGCCCCTGCCCTCCTTCAGGTACATACTTCTGTGAGTGAGGTGAGCCTTGTCTACAGCTCATGATTATTAGGAATTCTAAGTACAAATTTAATTTAATGTGTTTAATTTATTTTATAGCTCTGCAGCTAAGGGATCCATTCCCATTTGTCCATCAGTTTGGAAAAAAAGATGAAAACCATTGAGAATTCTCATATCCACAGTCTGCTGGAGGGCAAAGAAAGTAATCTGGTGTCTCCATGAAAATCCAGAACATACTCATGCTTCCCTCCAGCAACTTCCACCTTTTGTGGAAAAATTCTTACAACATACCAAGAGCATGAACACTAAGCAGAGACACCCACCACAGCATTGTTGTAACACACAAATGCGGAATACAGAGTCAGCCAGTATAGGCATGCACAATTACACAATTAGACCACAACCTAACTATGATACAGAAATCATTTATATAGGGCTTATTTATGCTGCAAGTTATTCTAAGGGCTTTGTATATAATAATTCACTTAGTACTTACAACAGTCCTATGACATAGACGCTACTGTTATCTCTATTTTAAAAAACAGGCACAGAGAAATTAAACAAGTTACTCAGGGTCACAAACCAGTAAATGGCAGCATGGGATTAGGAATTAGGAAAATTATAAACTACTATATAAAGAAGTTAAAAAGAATGCCGTACATTGGTTTCGATGGGAGATTGAAGATTTCCATTTATCTCTCATATCCATTTGGAGAGATCATCAAAAGAGCAGCAAAGAAACAAAAAGGCATCCATAATAATGAGGGAAATGGGAAGAAGGCCATCAGCACATAGGAAAAGTCTATAAATTTCTGGAAATCAGAAAATAAATGCAAGAGTATAGCATGATAAAACTGAGGGTAGAAAATTGCAGCCTAGAACCAGATGGAGGCAGGCTTTGGCTATGGAAAAAACCAACCAGTACAGCAAAGACTTGGAAAGGCTTCACACCTGGACAATACCCTCATAATGGTAGGAACAGTGATACGGAAGCTCATCTCTCCCCATAATCCCATGTGCAAATGGCTGCAGCTAAGTAACTCTCAGATGCATACATGCATGCGCCACACATGCATACACAAAAGAGATCTTTACTAAACAAATTAAGTGAACTTTCTTGGGGTGGGAGGTAGGAGGACTAAGGGAGCTCAAAACACCTTCCACATTCTGGCATTGGTGGATGGGCAGTGTATTCTGCACCCTCCCCATCTCCCCTTTGTCTTCTATCATAAAGCAAAGCTTTGCCTCTGGAAAACCTCATCCATATCACGAAGGCCTGAGCCAGCCATGCTATTGGTTAATTCTCAATATGAACAGATAGCCAAGAGTTACCAGACACTTGAGAAAAGTCTTAATAAAGAAAATCAGACAGACACACAGCTATGCACGTATACCCCACAGCAAAAGAGAAGAAAATGAATCCAGATGAAACAGAGATAATTCTGAGAACAGGAGAGAGGGTTTTTTAAAAAAAGGACAGTAGCCTCAGGGAGAACTAAGAAAATCTTGTATTCATACAGCAAGAGCAGACACTCACAGAAAAGGAACAATCGAAAGCCAGAAAGCGTTCTTGGAAATTACCACATGATTGTCAAAATGAAAACTTCAATAGAAAAGCTGAGGAATCTAATCTAAGAATCTTTCATACAACAGAACTAAGAAGGGGCTAGAAAAAAAAACAGAAAAAATGAAGAAAATCTTAAAAGTGTAAAAATCAGTAAAATAGAAATCAAACAATAGAAGAAAATCAATAAAAACAAACGTTTTTTAAAAATATCAATAAAACTAATAAACCTCTAGCTAAACTAATTAAGAATAAAAGGGAGACATAATTACTTTATGCCTGTAAATTTAAAAATTCAGATGACATAAACAAATAAGGAACAAAATTACCAAAACTGACATAGGAAGAAACAGAACATCTGAATAGCTCCCTTTATCTATTAAAGATATTGAATTCATAACAGAAATGTTATAGGCCCAGACAGTTTTATTGGGAAAGTATATAAAACATTTAAGGAATAAATATTATCAATTGATATGGTTTGTCCATATCAAATCTCATATGTGTCCCACCCAAATCTCATCTTGAATTCCTATGTGTTATGCGAGGGACCCAGTGGGAGGTAAATGAATCATGTGAGCAAGTCTTTCCTGTGCTGTTCTCGTGATAGTGAATAAGTCTCACAAGATATGATGGTTTAAAAAAGAGGAGTTCCCTGAGCAAGCTCTCTCTCTTTGCCTGCTGCCGTTCATGTAAGACGTGACTTGCTCTCCTTGCCTTCCACCATGATCATGAGGCTTCCTCAGCCACGTGGAACTGTAAGTTCAATTAAGCCTCCTTCTTTTGTAAATTGCCCAATCTCAGGTATGTCTTTATCAACAGCATGAAAATGGACTAATATAGTAAACTGGTACCAGAAGAGTGGGGTGCTGCTGGAAAGATACCCAAAAATGTGGAAGCGATTTTGGAATGGGGTAACAGGCAGAGGTTCAAATAGTTAGAAGGGTTTAGAAGATGACAGGAAAATGTGGGAAAGTTTGGAACTTCCTAGAGACTTGTTGAATGGCTTTGACAAAAATGCTGATAGTGCTATGAACAATAAGGTCTAGGCTGAGGTGGTCTCAGATGGAGATGAGAAACTTGTTGGGAACTGGAGCAAAGGTGACTCTTGTTATGCTTCAGTAAAGAGACTAGTGGCATTTTGCCCCTGCCCTAGAAATTCATGGAACTTTGAGCTTGAGAGAATTGATTTAGGGTATCTGGTGGAAGAAATTTCTAAGCAGCAAAGCATTCAAGAGGTGACTTGGGTGCTGTTGAAAGCATTCAGTTTTTTGTTTGTTTGTTTTTTGAGACAGAGGTTTGCTCTTGTCACCCAGGCTGGAGTGCAGCAGCGCGATATTGGCTCACTGCAACCTCCGCCTCCCGGCTTCAAGTGATTCTCCTGCCCTAGCCTCCTGAGTTGCTGGGATTACAGGCGCCCACCACCACGCCTGGCTAATTTTTTATATTTTTAGTAGACACAGGGTTTTGCCATGTTGGTCAGGCTTGTCTCGAACTCCTGACCTCAGGTGATCCACCCGCCTCAGCCTCACAAAGTGCTGGGATTACAGGTGTGAGGCACCACACCAAGCCTAGCACTCATTTTTATAAGGGAAGCAGAGCATAAAAGTTTGGAAAATTTACAGCCTGACAATGTGATAGAAAAGAAAATCCCATTTTCTGAGGAGAAATCCAAGCCAGCTGCAGAAATTTGCATAAGTAACGAGGAGCTCAATGTTAATCCCCAAGACAACAGTGAAAATGTCTCCAGAGCATGTCAGATGGGAGGCAGCTCCTCCCATCACAGGCTGTAAGGCTTAGGAGGAAAAAGCGGTTTCATGGGCCAGACCCAGGGTCCCCATGCTGTGTGCAGCCTAGGGACTTGGTGCCCTGTGTCTCAGTCACTCTAGCCATTACTGAAAGGTGCCAATGCAGAGCTCAGGCCATGGCTTCAGAGGGTGCAAGCCCCAAGCCTTGGCAGCTTCCACATGGTGTTGACACTGTGAGCACACAGCAGTAAAAAATTGAGGTTTGGGAGCCTCCACCTTCATTTCTGAAGATCTATGGAAATGCCTGGATGTCCAGGCAGAAGTTTGCAGCGGGGACGGGGCTCTCATGAAGAAACTCTGCTAGGACAGTGAGGAAGGGAAATGTGGGGTTGGAGCCCCCACACAGTCTCTACTGGAGCACTGTCTAATGGAGCTGTGAAAAGAGGGCCACTGTCCTCCAGACCTGAGAATGGCAGATCCACTGACAGCTTTCACTGTGCACCTGGAAAAGCTGCAAACACTCAACACCAGCCTCTGAAAGCAGCCAGGAGGGAGGCTGTATCCTGCAAAGCCACAGGAGCAGAGCTGCTCTTGCATCAGTGTTACCTGAGTATGAGACATAGAGTCAAAGGAGATTTTGCTATGAAGGGAAAATAGCTTGTGGATTGAAAGGATTTATAATTAAAGCTTAAAACATGACCCAGATGCTTACATTATACAACCTCAGGTACCACAAAAGTGTACTTTTGCTCAATGCTAAGTCCCTACCTCTTGCATCAACGTTACCTGGATGTGAGACATGGAGTCAAAGGAGATCATTTTGGAGCTTTAAGATTTTACTGCCCTGCTGGATTTTGGACTTGCATGGGGCCTGTAGCCCCTTTGTTTTGGCCAATTTCTCCCATTTGGAATGGCTGTATTTACCCAATGCCTGTACCCCCACTGTATCTAGGAAGTAACTGACCTGCTTTTGATTTTACAGGCCCATAGGTGGAAGGGACTTGTCTTGGATGAGTGGACTGTGGACTTCTGGGTTAATACTGAAATGAGCTAAGACTTTGGGGGACTGTTGGGAAAGCATTATTGGTTTTGAAATGAGAGGACATGAGATTTGGGAGGGGTCAGGGGCAGAATGATATGGTTTGACTGTGTCCTTACCCAAATCTCATCTTGAATTCCCATGTGTTGTGGGAGGGACCCAGTGGGAGGTAACTGAATCATGGGGGCAAGTCTTTCCCATGCTGTTCTCATGACAGTGAATAAGTCTCATGAGGAGTTCCCCTGCACAAGCTCTCTCTCTTTGCCTGCTGCCATCCATGTAAGAAGTAACTTGCTCTTCCTTGCCTTCCACCATGATCATGAGGCTTCCTCAGCCATGTTGGAGTGTAAGTCCAATTAAACATCTTTCTTTTGTAAATCGCCCAACCTCTGGTATGTTTTTATCAGCAACTTGAAAATGGACTAATACATCAATCCTACACAGTCTCTCTCAGAGAAAAAAAAGAGGGGACAATTACAAGGACAGTATTATTCTGATACCAAAACCTGACAAAAACATTTCAAGAAAAGAACACCACAGACCAATATCTCTCATTAGTATAGATGGAAACTTCTTTAGCAAAATATTAGAAAATCAAATCCAGCAATCTCTAATAAAATATGACCAAGTGCAATATATTTCAGAAACGCAAGGTTGGGCATGGCTTGGTGGCTCACATCTGTAATTCTAGCACTTCAGGAGGCCAAGGTGAGATCACTTGAACCCAGGAGTTTGAGACCAACCTGGTCAACACAGCAAGACCCTGTAGCTACAAAAAGTTAAAAAATTAGCCGGGCATGTTGGCACATGCCTATAGTCCCAGCAACTTGGGAGGCTGAGATGAGAGAATCACTTGAGCCCAAGAGGTTGAGGTTGCAGTGAGCCATAGACCCACTGCACTTTAGCCTGGGTGACAGACAGAGACCCCATATTTAAAAAAAAAAAAATGCAAGGTTGGTTTTACATTAGAAAGTTATTTAATATAATTCAACACAATAACAGAATAAAGGAGAAAAATGATCCATCATATTGGTATATGCAGAAAATTTCTGACAAAATTCAGTAGTCATTCAGGATAAAATGTCTCAGTAAAACGGAAATAGAGGCAAATTTCCTCAATCTTAAAAAGACATTGAGAAAGAGAGTCACTAACATCATACTTAATGGTAAAAACTTAATTGCTTTTTCCTTAAAATCAGGAACAAAGCAAGAATGACAACCTTTACTAGTTCTATTCAACATTCTACTGAAGGTCCTAACCAGTGCAATCAGGCAAGAAAAGCAGACAAGGAACCTATAGATTATAAATGAAGAAGATAATTTGTTTTTATTTGCAGATGATGTGGTCATGTACAGAGTAAATTCTAAGTTTTACCCTATATAAATAAAACTATCATTAATAAGCAAATTTTGCAAAGTTTCAGGATAAAATGTCAACGTAGAAAGCAATTTTCTTTCTGTTTGCTGTCATGCCTCACTTAACAACGGATATACACTCTGGGAAAAGTGTCATTAGATGATTTTGTCATAGTGTAAACATCATAGACAGTATTTACACAAACTTAGATGGTACAGTCTACTACGCACCTAGGCCATGTGGTATAGCCCAATGCTCCTAGGCTACAAAAATGTACAGCATGTTACTATACTAAATACTGTCCCCAACTGTAACACAATGGTAAATATTTGTGTATCTAAATATATATAAGCATAGAAAAGGTACAGTAAAAATATGGTATTGTGAAACCCCATCTCTACTAAAAATACAAAAAATATCCAGATACGGTGGCAGACACCTATAATCTCAGCTGCTCGGGAGGCGGAGGCAGGAGAATCGATTTAACCTAGGAGGCAGAGGTTGCAGTGAGCCAAGATCACACCACTGCATTCCAGCCTGGACAACAGGGCGAGACTCTATCTCAAAAATAAATAAATAAATAAATAATCTTATGAGATCACTGTCGTATACATGGTTCATTACTGATTGTAATGTTGTTATACAGCACACGACGGTACCAGCAATTAAAATTGGAAATGGATATTTAGGGATGAAATAGGATACAAATTCTGTCAAATAAGTCTATAAAATATTGTTGTGAAAAATTAAAGAGGATCTACTACACACCTAAGCCATGTGGTATAGCCCATGTGGCCTATAAGAGAAAAAAGACGGGTGATTTCTGCATTTCCAACTGAGGTACTGGGTTCATCTCACTGGGGCTTGTCAGACACTGGGTGCAGGACAGTGGGTGCAGACCACCAAGCGTGAGCAGAAGCAGGGCAAGGCATCACCTCACCCGGGAAGCGCAAGGGGTCAGGGAATTCCATTTACTAGCCAAGGGAAGCTGTGACAGACAGCACCTGGAAAATCGGGTCACTCCCACCCTAATACTGCACTTTTCCAATGGTCTTAGCAAACGGCACACCAGGAGATTATATCCTGAGCCTGGCTCAGCAGGTCCCACGCCCACGGAGCCTCACTCATTGCTAGCACAGCAGACCTAGATCTAACTGCAAGGCAACAGTGAGGCTGCGGGAGGGGCGCCCCCCATTGCTGAGGCTTGAGTAGGTAAACAAAATGGCTGGAAGCTTGAACTGGGTGGAGCCCACCACGGCTCAAGGAGGCCTGCCTGCCTCTGTAGACTCCACCTCTGGGGGCAGGTCATAGCCAAACAAAAGGCAGCAGAAACCTCTACAGACTTAAATGTCCCTGTCTAACAGCTTTGAAGAGAGTAGTGGTTTTCCCAGCACTACTCCGAGTTTGAGATCTGAGAACGGACAGACTGCCTCCTCAAGTGAATCCCCGACCCCTGAGTAGCCTAACTGGGAGGCACCACCCAGTAGGGGCAGATTGACACCTCACACAGCCAGGTACCCCTCTGAGATGAAGCTTCCAGAGGAACGATCAGGCAGCAACATTTGCTGTTCTGCAATATTCATTGTTCTGCAGACTCCGCTGCTCATACCCAGGCAAACAGTATCTGTAGTGGACCTCCAGAAAACTCCAACAGACCTGCAGCTGAGGTTCCTAGAAGGAAAACTAACAAACAGAAAGGACATCCACACCAAAACCCCATCTGTACGTCACCATCATCAAAGACCAAAGGGAGATAAAACCACAAAGATGGGGAAAAAACAGCAGAAAAGCTGAAAATTCTAAAAATCAGAGCACCTCTCCCCCTCCAAAGGAATGCAGCTCCTCACCAGCAATGGAACAAAGCTGGATGGAGAATGACTCTGACAAGTTGAGAGAAGAAGGCTTCAGACGATCAAACTTCTCCGAGCTAAAGGAGGAAGTTCTAACCCATTGCAAAGAAGCTAAAAACCTTGAAAAAAAAGATTAGACGAATGGCTAACTAGAATAACCAGAGTAGAGAAGTCCTTAAATGACCTGATGGAGCTCAAAACCATGGCATGAGAACTATGTGACGAATGCACAAGCTTCAGTAGCCGATTCGATCAACTGGAAGAAACGGTATCAGTGACTGAAGATCAAATGAATGAAATGAAGCAAGAACAGAAATTTAGATAAAAAAGAGTAAAAAGAAATGAACAAAGCCTCCAACAAATACAGTACTATGTGAAAAGACCAAATCTACGTCTGATTGGTGTACCTGAAAGTGACGGGGAGAATTGGAACCAAGTTGGAAAACACTCTGCAGTATATTATCCAGAACTTCCCCAACCTAGTGAGGCAGGCCAACATTCAAATTCAGGAAATACAGAGAACACCACAAAGACAGTCCTCGAGAAGAGCAACTCCAAGACACATAACTGTCAGATTCACCAAAGTTGAAATGAAGGAAAAAATGTTAAGGGCAGCCAGAGAGAAAGGTCACGTTACCCACAAAGGGAAGCCTATCAGACTAACAGCGTTTCTCTTGGCAGAAACTCTACAAGCCAGAAAAGAGTGGGGGCCAACATTCAACATTCTTAAATAAAAGAATTTTCAATCCAGAATTTCATATCAAGCCAAACTAAGCTTCGTAAGTCAAGGAGAAATAAAATTCTTTACGGACAAGCAAATGCTGGGAGATTCTGTCACCATCAGGTCTGCCCTACAAGAGCTCCTAAAGCAAGCACTAAACATTGATAGGAACAACCAGTACCAGCCACTGCACAAACATGTCAAATTGTAAAGACTATCGATGCTAGGAAGAAACCGCATCAACTAACGAGCAAAATAACCAGCTAATATCATAATGACAGGATCAAATTCACACATAACAATACTAACCTTAAATGTAAATGGGCTAAATGCTCCAATTAAAAGACACAGACTGGCAAATTGGATAAAGAGTCAAGACCCATCGGTGTGTTATATTCAGGAGACCCACCTCATGTGCAGAGACATACATAGGCTCAAAATAAAGGGATGCAGGAAGATCTGCCAAGCAAATGGAAAACAAAAAAAGGCAGGGGTTGCAATCCTAGTCTCTGATAAAACAGACTTTAAATCAACAAAGATCAAGAGAGACAAAGAAGGCCATTACATAATGGTAAAGGAATCAATTCAACAAGAAGAGCTAATTATCCTAAATATATATGCACCCAATACAGAAGCACCCAGATTCATAAAGCAAGTTCTTAGAGACCTACAAAGAGACTTAGAGTCCCACACAATAATAATGGGAGACTTTAACACCCCACTGTCAACATTAGACAGATCAACCAGACAGAAAGCTAACAAGGATATCCAAGAATTGAATTCAGCTCTGCACCAAGCAGACTTAAAAGACATCTACAGAACTCTCCACCCCAAATCAACAGAATATACACTCTTCTCAGCACCACACTGCACTTATTCCAAAACTGACCACATAGTTGTAAGTAAAGAACTTCTCAGCAAATGTAAAAGAACAAAAACTACAACAAACTGTCCCTCAGACCACGGTGCAATCAAACTAGAACTCAAGACTAAGAAGTTCACTCAAAAC